>NW_027507714.1:300230-370703 GCF_037356315.1 Lithobates pipiens | reverse complement strand
TGGAGGATAACGGAGAGGAAGGACGGAGAGATAATGGAGGGGGAGGATGACGGAGGAATAATGGAGGAGGACTGACGGAGGGATAATGGAGGGGGAAGGACGGAGGATAACGGTGGAGGAAGGACGGAGGGATAACGGTGGAGGAAGGACGGAGGATAATGGAGGGGGAAGGATAGAGGGATAATGGAGGGGGGAAGGACGGAGGGATAATGGAGGGGGAAGGTTGGAGGGATAACAGAGGAGGAAGGATGGATGGATAATGGAGGGGGAAGGATTGAGGGATAATGTGAGAGGGAATGACGGAGGGATAATGGAGGAGGAAGGATGGAGGGATAATGGAGGGGAAGGATGGAGGGACAATGGAAAGGGAAGGATGGAGGGATAATAGAGGGGGAAGGATGGAGGGATAATGGATGGGGAAGGATGGAGGGATAACAGAGGAGGAAGGATGGAGGGATAAACGGAGGAGGAAGGATGGAGGGATAATGGAGAGGAAGGATGGAGGCATAACAGAGGGGGAAGGACGGAGGGATAATGGAGGGGAAGGATGGATGGATAATGGAGGGGGAAGGAAGGAGGGGATAATGGAGGGGGAAGGACGGAGGGATAACGGTGGAGGAAGTACGGAGGGATAATGGAGGGGGAAGGACGGAGGATAATGGAGGGGGAAAGGACGGAGGGATAATGGAGGGGGAAGGACGGAGGGATAACGGAGAGGGAAGGACGGAGGGATAATGGAGGGGGAAGGATGGAGGGATAACGGAGAGGGAAGGACGGAGAGATAATGGAGGGGGAAGACGGGAGGGATAACGGTGGAGGAATGACGGAGGGATAATGGAGGAGGAAGGACGGAGGGATAATGGAGGAGGAAGGACGGAGGGATAATGGGAGGGGGAAGGACGGAGGGATAACGGTGGAGGAAGGACGGAGGGATAACGGTGGGGGAGGGACGGAGGGATAACGGTGGAGGAAGGACGGAGGGATAACGGTGGAGGAATGACGGAGGAGATAATGGAGGAGGAATGACGGAGGGATACGGAGGAGGAAGGACGGAGGGATAACGGTGGAGGAAGGACGGAGGGATAATGGAGGGGGAAGGATAGAGGGATAATGGAGGGGAAGGACGGAGGGATAATGGAGGGGGAAGGTTGGAGGGATAACAGAGTGAGGAAGGATGGATGGATAATGGAGGGGGAAGGATTGAGGGATAATGGAGAGGGAATGACGAGGGATAATGGAGGAGGAAGGATGGAGGGATAATGGAGGGGGAAGGATGGAGGGACAATGGAGAGGGAGAGGATGGAGGGATAATAGAGGGGGAAGGAGGGAGGGATAATGGAGGGGGAAGGATGGAGGGATAACAGAGGAGGAAGGATGGAGGGATACGGAGGAGGAAGGATGGAGGGATAATGGAGAGGGAAGGATGGAGGCATAACAGAGGGGGAAGGATGGGAGGGATAATGGAGTTGGAAGGATGGAGGGATAATGGAGGGGGAAGGATGGAGGGATAATGGAGGAGGAAGTGCGGAGGGATAATGGAGGAGGAAGGATGGAGGGATAATGGAGTTGGAAGGATGGAGGGATAATGGAGGGGGAAGGATGGAGGGATAATGGAGAGGGAAGGATGGAGGGATAATGGAGAGGGAAGGATGGAGGGATAATGGAGGGGGAAGGATGGAGGGATAATGGAGAGGGAAGGATGGAGGGATAATGGAGAGGGAAGGATGGAGGGATAACGGAGGAGGAAGGATGGAGGGATAATGGAGAGGGAAGGATGGAGGGATAATGGAGTTGGAAGGATGGAGGGATAATGGAGGGGGAAGGATGGAGGGATAATGGAGAGGGAAGGATGGAGGGATAATGGAGAGGGAAGGATGGAGGGATAAAAGGGGGAAGGATGGAGGGATAATGGAGTTGGAAGGATGGAGGGATAATGGGAGGAGGAAGGATGGAGGGATAATGGGAGAGGGAAGGATGGAGGGATAAGGGGAGGAGGGGAGTGGCAGGAGGGATAGATGATAAGGAGGGAAGGATGGAGGATAAGGTAGAGGGGAAGGATGGAGGATAATGTAGGAGGAAGATAGAGGGATAATGGAGGAGGAGAGGAAATGGAGGGATAATGGGAGGGAAGGATGGAGGGATAATGGAGGGGAAGGATGGAGGGATAATGGAGGGGGAAGGATGGAGGGATAATGGAGGGGGAAGGATGGAGGGATAATGTAGGAGGAAGGATGGAGGGATAATGTAGGAGGAAGGATAGAGGGATAATGGAGGGGAAAGGATGGAGGGATAATGGAGTTGGAAGGACGGAGGGATAATGGAGGGGGAAGGATGGAGGGATAATGTAGGAGGAAGGATAGAGGGAGAATGTAGGAGGAAGGATAGAGGGATAATGGAGGGGGAAGGATGGAGAGATAATGTAGGAGGAAGGACGGAGGGATAACGGTGGAGGAAGGACGGAGGGATAATGGAGGAGGAAGGACGGAGGGATAATGGAGGGGGAAGGATGGAGGGATAATGGAGGAGGAAGGACGGAGGGATAATGGAGGAGGAAGGACGGAGGGATAATGGAGGGGGAAGGATGGAGGGATAATGGTGGAGGAAGGACGGAGGGATAATGGAGGGTGAAGGATGGAGGGATAATGGAGGGGGAAGGACGGAGGGATAACGGTGGAGGAATGACGGAGGGATAATGGAAAGGGAAGGATGGAGGGATAATGGAGGGGAAGGATGGAGGGATAGTGGAGAGGGAAGGATGGAGGGATAATGGAGGGGGAAGGACGGAGGGATAACGGTGGAGGAATGACGGAGGGATAATGGAAAGGGAAGGATGGAGGGATAACGGTGGAGGAAGGACGGAGGGATGATGGAGGGGGAAGGATGGAGGGATAACGGTGGAGGAAGGATGGAGGGATAACGGAGGAGGAAGGACGGAGGGATAATGGTGGAGGAAGGACGGAGGGATAATGGAGAGGGAAGGATGGAGGGATAACAGAGGGGGAAAGATGGAGGGATAATGGAGTTGGAAGGATGGAGGGATAATGAAGTGGGAAGGATGGAGGGATAATGGAGAGGGAAGGATGGAGGGATAACGGTGGAGGAAGGATGGAGGGATAATGGAGGGGGAAGGACGGAGGGATAACGGTGGAGGAAGGACGGAGGGATAATGGAGGAGGATGGACGGAGGGATAATGGAGGGGGAAGGATGGAGGGATAATGGTGGGGGAAGGACGGAGGGATAACGGTGGGGGAAGGACGGAGGGATAATGGAGGGGGAAGGATGGAGGGATAATGGTGGGGGAAGGACGGAGGGATAACGGTGGGGGAAGGACGGAGGGATAATGGAGGGGAAGGATGGAGGGATAACGGTGGAGGAAGGACGGAGGGATAACGGTGGAGGAAGGACGGAGGGATAACGGTGGAGGAAGGACGGAGGGATAATGGAGAGGGAAGGATGGAGGGATAATGGAGGAGGAAGGACGGAGGGATAATGGAGAGGGAGGGATGGAGGGATAATGGAGGGGGAATGATGGAGGGATAACGGAGGAGGAAGGACGGAGGGATAATGGAGAGGGAAGGATGGAGGGATAATGGAGAGGGAAGGATGGAGGGATAATGGAGGAGGAAGGACGGAGGGTTAATGGAGGGGGAAGGATGGAGGGATAACGGTGGAGGAAGGACGGAGGGATAATGGAGGGGTAAGGACAGGAGGGATAATGGTGGGGGAAGGACGGAGGGATAACGGTGGAGGAAGGACGGAGGGATAACGGTGGAGGAAGGACAGAGGGATAAGGGAGGAGGAAGGACGGAGGGATAATGGAGAGGGAAGGATGGAGGGATAACGGTGGAGGAAGGACGGAGGGATAATGGAGAGGGAAGGATGGAGGGATAATGGAGAGGGAACGATGGAGGGATAATGGAGAGGAAGGACGGAGGGATAATGGAGGGGGAAGGATGGAGGGATAACGGTGGAGGAAGGACGGAGGGATAACGGTGGAGGAAGGACAGAGGGATAATGGAGGAGGAAGGACGGAGGGATAACGGTGGAGGAAGGACGGAGGGATAACAGTGGGGGAAGGACGGAGGGATAACGGTGGGGGAAGGACGGAGGGATAATGGAGGAGGAAGGACGGAGGGATAATGGAGGGGGAAGGATGGAGGGATAACGGTGGAGGAAGGACGGAGGGATAACGGTGCAGGAAGGACGGAGGGATAACGGTGGGGGAGGGACGGAGGGATAACGGTGGAGGAAGGACGGAGGGATAACGGTGGAGGAAGGACGGAGGGATAACGGAGGGGGAAGGACGGAGGGATAGTGGAGGAGGAAGGACGGAGGGATAACGGTGGAGGAAGGACGGAGGGATAACGGTGGAGGAAGGACGGAGGAGGAATGACGGAGGGATAATGGAGAGGGAAGGATGGACGGATAATGGAGGAGGAAGGATGGAGGGATAACGGAGGAGGAAGGACGGAGGGATAATGGAGGGGGAAGGACGGAGGGATAACGGTGGAGGAAGGACGGAGGGATAATGGAGGGGGAAGGACGGAGGGATAACGGTGGGGGAAGGACGGAGGGATAACGGTGGAGGAAGGACGGAGGGATAGCGGTGGAGGAAGGACGGAGGGATAACGGTGGAGGAAGGACGGAGGGATAACGGTGGAGGAAGGACGGAGGGATAACGGTGGGGGAAGGACGGAGGGATAACGGTGGAGGAAGGACGGAGGGATAACGGTGGGGGAGGGACGGAGGGATAACGGTGGAGGAAGGACGGAGGGATAACCGTGGAGGAAGGACGGAGGGATAACGGAGGGGGAAGGACGGAGGGTTAGCGGTGGAGGAAGGACGGAGGGATAACGGTGGAGGAAGGACGGAGGGATAGCGGTGGAGGAAGGACGGAGGGATAACGGTGGAGGAAGGACGGAGGGATAACGGTGGAGGAAGGACGGAGGGATAATGGAGGGGGAAGGACGGAGGGATAACGGTGGAGGAAGGACGGAGGGATAACGGTGGGGGAGGGACGGAGGGATAACGGTGGAGAAAGGACGGAGGGATAACGGTGGAGGAAGGACGGAGGGATAACAGTGGGGGAAGGACGGAGGGATAACGGTGGGGGAAGGACGGAGGGATAATGGAGAGGGAAGGATGGAGGGATAATGGAGGAGGAAGGATGGAGGGATAACGGAGGAGGAAGGACGGAGGGATAATGGAGGGGGAAGGACGGAGGGATAACGGTGGAGGAAGGACGGAGGGATAATGGAGGGGGAAGGACGGAGGGATAACGGTGGGGGAAGGACGGAGGGATAACGGTGGAGGAAGGACGGAGGGATAGCGGTGGAGGAAGGACGGAGGGATAACGGTGGAGGAAGGACGGAGGGATAACGGTGGAGGAAGGACGGAGGGATAACGGTGGGGGAAGGACGGAGGGATAACGGTGGAGGAAGGACGGAGGGATAACGGTGGGGGAGGGACGGAGGGATAACGGTGGAGGAAGGACGGAGGGATAACCGTGGAGGAAGGACGGAGGGATAACGGAGGGGGAAGGACGGAGGGTTAGCGGTGGAGGAAGGACGGAGGGATAACGGTGGAGGAAGGACGGAGGGATAGCGGTGGAGGAAGGACGGAGGGATAACGGTGGAGGAAGGACGGAGGGATAACGGTGGAGGAAGGACGGAGGGATAATGGAGGGGGAAGGACGGAGGGATAACGGTGGAGGAAGGACGGAGGGATAACGGTGGGGGAGGGACGGAGGGATAACGGTGGAGAAAGGACGGAGGGATAACGGTGGAGGAAGGACGGAGGGATAACGGAGGGGGAAGGACGGAGGGATAATGGAGGAGGAAGGACGGAGGGATAACGGTGGAGGAAGGACGGAGGGATAACAGTGGGGGAAGGACGGAGGGATAACGGTGGGGGAAGGACGGAGGGATAATGGAGAGGGAAGGATGGAGGGATAATGGAGGAGGAAGGATGGAGGGATAACGGAGGAGGAAGGACGGAGGGATAATGGAGGGGGAAGGACGGAGGGATAACGGTGGGGGAAGGACGGAGGGATAACGGTGGAGGAAGGACGGAGGGATAGCGGTGGAGGAAGGATGGAGGGATAACGGTGGAGGAAGGACGGAGGGATAACGGAGGGGGAAGGACGGAGGGATAATGGAGGAGAAAGGACGGAGGGATAACGGTGCAGGAAGGACGGAGGGATAACGGTGGGGGAAGGACGGAGGGATAATGGAGGGGGAAGGACGGAGGGATAACGGTGGAGGAAGGACGGAGGGATAACGGTGGAGGAAGGACGGAGGGATAACGGTGGAGGAAGGACGGAGGGATAACGGAGGAGGAAGGACGGAGGGATAATGGAGGGGGAAGGACGGAGGGATAATGGAGGGGGAAGGACAGAGGGATAATGGAGGGGAAAGGAAGGAGGGATAACGGTGGGGGAAGGACGGAGGGATAACGGTGGGGGAAGGACGGAGGGATAATGGAGGGGAAAGGAAGGAGGGATAACGGTGGGGGAAGGACGGAGGGATAACGGTGGAGGAAGGACGGAGGGATAATGGAGGGGGAAGGACGGAGGGATAACGGTGGAGGAAGGACGGAGGGATAATGGAGGGGGAAGGACAGAGGGATAATGGAGGGGAAAGGAAGGAGGGATAACGGTGGGGGAAGGACGGAGGGATAACGGTGGAGGAAGGACGGAGGGATAATGGAGGGGGAAGGACGGAGGGATAACGGTGGAGGAAGGACGGAGGGATAACGGTGGAGGAAGGAAGGAGGGATAACGGTGGGGGAAGGACGGAGGGATAACGGTGGGGGAAGGACGGAGGGATAATGGAGGGGGAAGGACGGAGGGATAACGGTGGAGGAAGGACGGAGGGATAACGGTGGGGGAAGGACGGAGGGATAATGGAGGGGGAAGGACGGAGGGATAACGGTGGGGGAAGGATGGAGGGATAATGGAGGGGGAAGGATGGAGTGATAACGGTGGGGGAAGGACGGAGGGATAATGGAGGGGGAAGGACGGAGGGATAACGGTGGAGGAAGGACGGAGGGATAACGGTGGGGGAAGGACGGAGGGATAACGGTGGAGGAAGGACGGAGGGATAACGGTGGAGGAAGGACAGAGGGATAACGGTGGGGGAAGGACGGAGGGATAACGGTGGAGGAAGGACGGAGGAATAACGGTGGGGGAAGGACGGAGGGATAACGGTGGGGGAAGGACGGAGGGATAACGGTGGGGGAAGGACGGAGGGATAATGGAGGGGGAAGGACGGAGGGATAACGGTGGGGGAAGGACGGAGGGATAACGGTGGAGGAAGGACGGAGGGATAACGGTGGGGGAAGGACGGAGGGATAACGGTGGAGGAAGGACGGAGGGATAACGGTGGGGGAAGGACGGAGGGATAACGGTGGAGGAAGGACGGAGGGATAACGGTGGAGGAAGGACGGAGGGATAACGGAGGAGGAAGGACGGAGGGATAACGGTGGGGGAAGGACGGAGGGATAACGGTGGAGGAAGGACGGAGGGATAATGGTGGAGGAAGGACGGAGGGATAACAGAGGAGGATGGACGGAGGGATAACGGTGGAGGAAGGACGGAGGGATAATGGTGGAGGAAGGATGGAGGGATAATGGAGGGGGAAGGACGGAGGGATAACGGTGGAGGAAGGACGGAGGGATAATGGTGGGGGAAGGACGGAGGGATAACGGAGGAGGAAGGACAGAGGGATAACGGTGGAGGAAGGATGGAGGGATAATGGAGGGGGAAGGATGGAGGGATAACGGTGGGGGAAGGACGGAGGGATAACGGTGGATGAAGGACGGAGGGATAATGGTGGAGGAAGGACGGAGGGATAACGGAGGAGGAAGGACGGAGGGATAACGGTGGAGGAAGGACGGAGGGATAATGGTGGGGGAAGGACGGAGGGATAACGGAGGAGGAAGGACAGAGGGATAACGGTGGGGGAAGGACGGAGGGATCGGCCTCATTATAACCGTCCAGCATGTGTTGCAGGGACTATGAGGACTGGATGGGATATAAGTCCTTCATGTGACACGCTACATGTGGGTGACATGTGACTTTGGGGGATTCTTCTGGGAGGGGGAGGGGTATGGGGTCGGAGGTTGTCTGGCAGATCTCGGGAGATAATAGGTTTCTAGTTGTGGGCGGTAATTGTGCGGTCACAGGCAGTCGCCTCATTAGCACGGAATCAGCGTTCCTGTGAGCAGTTTATTGATGAGAAGGAGACGGATATAATGATATCAGACGTCTTGGCCGCTCTTTTTCCGCCCCCGCGCTCACTTCTCCCGTCTTTACCTTGAGAAATGTTAATTGGCCTCCAGAGCGGTTTGTGGTTGATAAACATTCATGAATGAATCAGCCGCGGCCGGTGTTCTGCCTAATAGAGTCCGCCTATCAAATGCTGTCCGCTCCGTAATGCGCAGTACGGAGCAGACGAAGCTTCGGAAAAACTCCGAAGCTGAACGGCGCCTGCGCCGTGAGTGGAGGTGGTAGCCCCACTATCCAAGTGGACATAGGGTTGAGAATTTTAGAGGGCCGCTCGGCTCTTTTTTATTCTAACTCGGAGTGTGCCCTCGGGGAGAGTGCCCTCGGGGAGTGTTCCCTCGGGGAGAGTGCCCTCGGGGAGTGTTCCCTCGGGGAGAGTGCCCTCGGGGGGGTTCCCTCGGGGAGTGCGCCCTCGGGGAGAGCGCCCTCGGGGAGTGCGCCCTCGGGGAGTGCGCCCTCGGTGAGAGCGCCCTCGGGGAGTGTTCCCTCGGGGAGCGTGCCCTCGGGGAGAGCGCACTCGGGGAGTGTTCCTTCGGGGAGTGTGCCCTCGGGGAGAGCGCCCTCGGGGAGCGTTCCCTCGGGGAGAGCGCCCTCGGGGAGCGTTCCCTCGGGGAGAGCGCCCTCGGGGAGCGTGCCCTCGGGGAGAGCGCCCTCGGGGAGCGTTCCCTCGGGGAGAGCGCCCTCGGGGAGCGTTCCCTCGGGGAGAGCGCCCTCGGGGAGCGTGCCCTCGGGGAGCGTGCCCTCGGGGAGTGTTCCATCGGGGAGAGCGCCCTCGGGGAGTGTTCCCTCGGGGAGAGTGCCCTCGGGGAGCGAGCCCTCGGGGAGCGTTCCCTCGGGGAGCGTGCCCTCGGGGAGCGTTCCCTCGGGGAGAGTGCCCTCGGGGAGCGTGCCCTCGGGGAGTGCGCCCTCGGGGAGAGCGCCCTCGGGGAGTGTGCCCTCAGGGAGCGTGCCCTCGGGGAGTGTTCCATCGGGGAGAGCGCCCTCGGGGAGTGTTCCCTCGGGGAGAGTGCCCTCGGGGAAAGTGCCCTCGGGGAGCGAGCCCTCGGGGAGCGTTCCCTCGGGGAGCGTGCCCTCGGGGAGCGTTCCCTCGGGGAGCGTTCCCTCGGGGAGAGTGCCCTCGGGGAGAGCGCCCTCGGGGAGTGTTCCCTCGGGGAGTGTGCCCTCGGGGAGAGTGCCCTCGGGGAGAGCGCCCTCGGGGAGTGTTCCCTCGGGGAGTGCGCCCTCGGGGAGTATTCCCTCGGGGAGTGCGCCCTCGGGGAGAGCGCCCTCGGGGAGTGCGCCCTCGGGGAGAGCGCCCTCGGGGAGTGCGCCCTCGGGGAGTGCGCCCTCGGGGAGAGTGCCCTCGGGGAGTGTGCCCTCGGGGAGAGTGCCCTCGGGGAGTGTTCCCTCGGGGAGAGTGCCCTCGGGGGGGTTCCCTCGGGGAGTGTGCCCTCGGGGAGAGTGCCCTCGGGGAGTGTGCCCTCGGGGAGCGTGCCCTCGGGGAGCGTTCCCTCGGGGAGAGTGCCCTCGGGGAGCGTTCCCTCGGGGAGAGTGCCCTCGGGGAGAGTGCCCTCGGGGAGTGTTCCCTCGGGGAGAGTACCCTCGGGGGGGGGGGTTCCCTCGGGGAGTGTTCCCTCGGGGAGAGTGCCCTCGGGGGGGTTCCCTCGGGGAGTGTGCCCTCGGGGAGAGTGCCCTCGGGTTGAGTGCCCTCGGGGAGAGTGCCCTCGGGGGGGGTTCCCTCGGGGAGAGTGCCCTCGGGGAGTGTTCCCTCGGGGAGAGTGCCCTCGGGGGGGTTCCCTCGGGGAGAGTGCCCTCGGGGAGAGTGCCCTCGGGGAGTGTGCCCTCGGGGAGTGTTCCCTCGGGGAGAGTGCCCTCGGGGAGTGTTCCCTCGGGGAGAGTGCCCTCGGGGAGTGTTCCCTCGGGGAGAGTGCCCTCGGGGAGTGTTCCCTCGGGGAGAGTGCCCCCGGGGGGGTTCCCTTGGGGAGTGCGCCCTCGGGGAGAGCGCCCTCGGGGAGTGCGCCCTCGGGGAGTGCGCCCTCGGGGAGAGTGCCCTCGGGGAGTGTTCCCTCGGGGAGTGTGCCCTCGGGGAGAGTGCCCTCGGGGAGTGTTCCCTCGGGGAGAGTGCCCTCGGGGGGGGTTCCCTCGGGGAGTGTGCCCTCGGGGAGAGCGCCCTCGGGGAGTGTTCCCTCGGGGAGCGTGCCCTCGGGGAGAGCGCCCTCGGGGAGTGTTCCCTCGGGGAGCGTGCCCTCGGGGAGAGCGCCCTCGGGGAGCGTGCCCTCGGGGAGAGCGCCCTCGGGGAGCGTTCCCTCGGGGAGAGCGCCCTCGGGGAGCGTGCCCTCGGGGAGCGCGCCCTCGGGGAGCGTTCCCTCGGGGAGAGCGCCCTCGGGGAGCGTTCCCTCGGGGAGAGCGCCCTCGGGGAGCGTTCCCTCGGGGAGAGCGCCCTCGGGGAGCGTGCCCTCGGGGAGCGTTCCCTCGGGGAGAGCGCCCTCGGGGAGCGTTCCCTCGGGGAGAGCGCCCTCGGGGAGAGTGCCCTCGGGGGGGGTTCCCTCGGGGAGTGTGCCCTCGGGGAGAGTGCCCTCGGGGAGTGTTCCCTCGGGGAGAGTGCCCTCGGGGGGGGGGGTTCGCTCGGGGAGTGCGCCCTCGGGGAGAGTGCCCTCGGGGAGTGTGCCCTCGGGGAGAGTGCCCTCGGGGAGCGTGCCCTCGGGGAGCGTGCCCTCGGGGAGCGTTCCCTCGGGGAGCGTGCCCTCGGGGAGCGTGCCCTCGGGGAGCGTGCCCTCGGGGAGAGTGCCCTCGGGGAGCGCGCCCTCGGGGAGAGTGCCCTCGGGGAGAGTGCCCTCGGGGAGTGCGCCCTCGGGGAGTGTGCCCTCGGGGAGAGTGCCCTCGGGGAGCGCGCCCTCGGGGAGAGCGCCCTCGGGGAGAGTGCCCTCGGGGAGCGTGCCCTCGGGGAGAGTGCCCTGGCTGGGCAGAGCTATAGAAAGGGGCATTGTGAGAGACCAATACACTAATGGGGGCACCTTGAATATACTCGGTGATGGAAAGTGAATATTGGAGACATAATAAGGGACACCGACTCTGAGGTGCCTCGGAGGAGAGAGAGGGGGAAGGGAAGGTGCTTGCAGATGATGTGCCGGCGTTGTGTCAGACGCCATGATGGGGAATAAATGTTCATGTTTACAATAAATGACGTTTCATGTGGGGACTTTCCCTTATTATGGAATATTGAGGCCTACGGCTCGGAGTGACACAATCTGGTGACGGCTTCATCTATTGGAGGAGACGTGAGGCCTTGTACAGTTTGATGCCGACACACAACCAATCACAAGCCTCCTTACACATATTGAATAGCCCACCTCAGGGGCAAGTGAGGGGGGTATATTCCTCCATCGGACCACAGACGGAGGGACTTGTGGAGAATACATTGTGGATATAATGAGGCGGAATAATAATCTCTATGCAGTGAAGGGACATGATGGGGACTGTGTGTTCTCTACTATTACTGGTGGGATTTTCTTTCTAGGCTCCACCCCCCTTTCTTATTGGTCACTTTAAAATGTGTCAGAGAATTGCAGGACCATAGTGACATACCAGATCCAACCACAAGGGGCAGAGTGACGGTAATATTATATGTATAGTAATACAGGGGAGTCGTACCACGGTGGGAGGAGTCGCGGGATGGTGGGAGGAGTCACAGGATGATGAGGGGGGGAGTCACGGAATGATGGGAGGAGTCGCGGGATGGTGAGAGGAGTCACATAATGGTGGGAGGAGCCACTGGATGATGAGGGGAAGAGTCACGGAATGATGGGAGGAGTCGCGGGATGGTGGGAGGAGTCACATAATGGTGGGAGGAGCCACTGGATGATGAGGGGAAGAGTCACGTGATGGTGGGAGGAGCCACTGGATGATGAGGGGAGGAGTCATGGGATAGTGGGAGGAGTCAACGGGACGATGGAGGGAGGAGTCACACAATGGTGGGAGGAGCCACGGGGTAGTGGGAGGAGTCACACCATGGCGGCGGGGGGAGTCACACGATAGAGGGTGGAGTCAGAGATGGTGGGAGGAGCCACGGAATGTTAGGGTGAGTTACGGGATGGTGGGAGGAGCTACGGGATGGTGGGAGGAGTCACGGGATGGTGGGAGGAGTCCCTGCATGGTGGGAGGAGTCGCGGGATGGTGGGAGGAGTCACATGGTGGTGGGAGGAGTTACACGATTGTGGGTGGAGCCACACAATGGTGGGAGGGGCCACAGGATGTTGAGGGGAGGAGTCATGGGATGGTGGGAGGAGTCCCGCGATAGTCACTGGATGGTGGGAGGAGCCACGGGATGGTGGGTGAAGCCACACAATGGTGGGAGGAGCCAACAGGGCGATGGTGGGAGGAGCCACGGGATGGTGGGAGGAGACACGGGATGATGAGGGGAGGAGTCACGGGATGATGGGAGGAGTCGCGGGATGGTGGGAGGAGTCACATAATGGTGGGAGGAGCCACTGGGTGATGAGGGGAGGAGTCACGAGATGGTGGGAGGAGTCGCGTGATGGTGGGAGGGGCCACTTGATGATGAGGGAGGAGTCATGTGATAGTGGGAGGAGTCACATAATGGTGGGAGGAGCCACATGATGATGAGGGGAGGAGTCATGGGATGGTGGGAGGAGTCACACTATGGTGGGTGGAGCCACATAATGTGGGAGGAGCCACGCAATGGTGGGAGGAGCCACGGGGTGGTGGGAGGAGTCACACCATGGCGGCGGGGGGAGTCACACGATAGAGGGTGGAGTCAGAGATGGTGGGAGGAGCCACGGAATGTTGGGGTGAGTTACGGGATGGTGGGAGGAGCCACTGGATGGTGGAAGGAGTCACCGGATGGTGGGCGGAGTCATGCGATGGTGGGAGGAGTCAGTGGATGGTGGGAGGAACCACGTGATGGTGGGAGGAGTCCCGCGATAGTCACTGGATGGTGGGAGGGGTCACACGATGGTGGGAGGAGACAGGAGATGGTGGGAGGAGTCACTGGATGGCGGGAGGAGTCCAGGAGGGTGGGAGGAGTCACACAATGGTGGGAGGAGTCTCACGATAGTCACTGGATGGTAGGAGGGGTCACACGATGGTGGGAGGAGCCACGGATGGTGGGAGGAGTCACGGGATGGTGGGAGGAGCCACGGGATGGTGGGAGGAGTCACATTATGGTGGGTGGAGCCACACGATGGTGGGAGGAGCCACAGGATGATGAGGGGAGGAGTCATGAGATGGTGGGAGGAGTCACGGGATGGTGGGAGGAGTCACGGGATGGTGGGAGGAGTCACACGATGGTGGGTGGAGCCACACAATGGTGGGAGGAGCCAACGGGGCTATGGAGGGAGGAGTCACACGATGGTGGGAGGAGTCACAACATGGCGGCGGGGGAGTCACACGATAGAGGGTGGAGACAGGAGATGGTGGGAGGAGCCACGGGATGGTGGGAGGAGTCACGGGATGGTGGGAGGAGCCACAGGATGATGAGGGGAGGGGTCACGGGATGTGGGAGGAGACACGCGGTGGTGGCAGGAGTCACACAGTGGGAGGAGACAGGAGATGGTGGGAGGAGTCATAGGAGGGTGGGAGGAGTCAGTGGATGGTGGGTGGAGTCACACAATGGTGGGAGGAGCCAACGGGACGATGGAGGGAGGAGTCACACGATGGTGGGAGGAGTCACAACGTGGCGGCGGGGGAGTCACGCGATAGAGGGTGGAGACAGGAGATGGTGGGTGGAGTCAGTGATGGTGGGAGGAGTCATGGGATGGTGGGAGGAGCCACTGGATGATGAGGGGAGGGGTCACGGGATGGTGGGAGGAGCCACTGGATGGTGGGAGGAGCCGCTGGATGATGAGGGGAGGGGTCACGGGATGTGGGAGGAGACACGCGGTGGTGGCAGGAGTCACACAGTGGGAGGAGACAGGAGATGGTGGGAGGAGTCATATGAGGGTGGGAGGAGTCAGTGGATGGTGGGTGGAGTCACACAATGGTGGGAGGAGCCAACGGGACGATGGATGGAGGAGTCACACGATGGTGGGAGGAGCCACTGGATGGTGGGAGGAGCCACGGGATGAAGGGAGGAGTCACCGGATGGTGGGAGGAGCCACGCGATGGTGGGAGGAGTCACGCGATGGTGGGAGGAGTCACGAGATGGTGGGAGGAGTCACATGATGGTGGGAGGAACCACTGGATGATGAGGGGAGGAGTCACGGGATGGTGGGAGGAGTCAAGGGATGGTGGGAGGAGTCACGGGATGGTGGGAGGAGCCAACGGGCGATGGAGGGAGGAGTAACACGATGGTGGGAGGAGCCACGGGATGTAGGGAGGAGTCACGCGATAGAGGGTGGAGACAGGATATGGTGGGTGGAGTCAGTGATGGTGGGAGGAGTCACGGGATGGTGGGAGTAGTCACATGATAGTGAGAGGAGCCACTGGATGATGGTGGGAGGAGTCAGGGGATGGTGGGAGGAGTCACGGGATGGTGGGAGGAGCCACACGATGGTGGGAGAAGCCACGGGATGATGAGGGGAGGAGTCACACCATGGCGGGGGAGTCACGCGATAGAGGGAGGAGACAGGAGATGGTGGGTGGAGTCACTTGATGGTGGGAGAAGCCACGGGATGGTGGGAGGAGTCCCACGATAGTCTCACGATGGTGGGAGGAGCCACCGAAGGTGGGAGGAGTCACGGGATGGTGGGAGGAGCCACATGATGGTGGGAGGAGCCACGGGATGATGGGGGGAGGAGTCACACCATGGCGGGGAGTCACACGATGGTGGGAGGAGTTACGGGATGGTGGGTGGAGCCACACAATGGTGGGAGGAGCCAACGGGGCGATGGAGGGAGGAGTCACACGATGGTGGGAGGAGCCACGGGATGATGAGGGGAGGAGTCACACCATGGCGGGGGAGTCACACGATAGAGGGAGGAGACAGGAGATGGTGGGTGGAGTCACTTGATCGTGGGAGGAGCCACGGGATGGTGGGGTGAGTTTTGGGATGTGGGAGGAGCCACGGGATGGTGGGAGGAGCCACTGGGTGGTGGGAGGAGCCACTGGGTGACGAGGGGAGGAGTCACTGGATGGTGGGAGGAGTCACGTGATGGTGGGAGGAGTCACGGGGTAACGGGAGGAGTCACAGCAGTCACACAATGGTGAGAGGAGTCACTGGATGGTGGGAGGAGTTGCACAATGGTGGGAGGAGTCACGGGATGGTGGGAGGAGTCACACAGTGGGAGGATTCACTGGATGGCGGGAGGAGTCACAGGAGGGTGGGAGGAGTCACACAATGGTAGGAGGAGTCCCGCGATAGTCACTGGATGGTGGGAGGGGGCCACGGATGGTGGGAGGAGTCCGTGGATGGTGGGAGGATTCACTGGGTGGTGGGAGGAGTCACTTTATGATGGGAGGAGTAACACAGTGGGAGGAGACAAGAGATGGTGGGGGGAGTCACACGATGGTGGGAGGAGCCAGAGGATGATGAGGGGAGGAATCATGGGATGGTGGGAGGAGTCACACAATGGTGGGTGGAGCCACGGGATGGTGGGAGGAGTCACATGATGGTGGGAGGAACCACTGGATGATGAGGGGAGGGGTCATGGGATGGTGGGAGGAGCCACTGGATGATGAGGGGAGGCGTTAATTGATGGTGGGAGGAGTCGCAGGATGGTGGGAGGAGCCACGGATGGTGGGAGAAGTCAGTGGATGGTGGGAGGAGTAACACAGTGGGAGGAGACAAGAGATGGTGGGGGGAGTCACACGATGGTGGGAGGAGCCACAGGATGATGAGGGGGAGGAGTCACAGGATTGTGGGAGGAGTCACGGGATGGTGGGAGGAGCCACTGGATGGTGGGAGGAGCCACTGGATGATGAGGGGAGGGGTCACGGGATGGTGGGAGGAGCTGATGGATGATGAGGGGAGGAGTCACTGGATGGTGGGAGGAGTCAGGGGGCGGGAGGAGTCACAGCAGTCACACGATGGTGGGAGGAGCCACGGGATGATGAGGGGGAGTCGCACAATGGTGGGAGGAGCCACTGGATGGTGGGAGCAGTCGCACGATGGTGGGAGGAGTCACGGGATGGTGGGTGGAGTCACACGATGGTGGGTGGAGTCACAGGATGGTGGGAGGAGTCACATGAGGGCGGGAGGAGTCCGTGGGTGGTGGGAGGAGCCACGTGATTGTGGGAGGAGTCACAGGAGGGTGGGAGGAGTCAGTGGATGGCGGGAGGAGTCAGTGGATGGTGGGAGGAGTCAGGGGAGGGTGGGAGGAGTCATGTAATACCATTGAAGGCGGTGCCCTTCCATTTGATTGCACTGGGGTGTGAGATGTCTATTGGAGGAGAGAGAAGAGGGGTGGGGCCTGTGGTTGATTAGAATCATTCACCATCTACAGCGATCAATTCTATAATACACCCCAGACACTCCCACTGGGAGGGGCGTCTCTGTCTCTGTAGGGGTAGATCTGTCAGGGGGCGATTGGTGACTTCATAGGGGAGAGTCCGGGGCAGAAGAACCGCATCCCCTCCCCCCTCTAATAATACAGACTATGAAAATAGGTATCCCCTCCCCCCTCTAATAATGCAGTATGTGTATAAATGGGGGTTAGGGAGATTAGATTGTAAGCTCCTTGGGGGACTGATCATTATCACACGGCCTACCTGTTGGATTGGCTCTGCAGACTCCTCTTCTCCGTTGCCGATACCTGCAGCTTTCCTGCCAATCCCCTGGACAGATTTGTTGGTGGAGGGGGTCCTCTGGGCTTGTACGGCCCCCTGTGGAGACCCCAATTACACAGTGAGACCCTTTATCTCCATAGTAACAGGGAGACCCCAATGTAAGGATTAAGGTATATGTTGAAACAAAATGGCTGACCGTATGTCATACTAAATACATGTATTTTTCTATCCTTCTCTGTAAAATAAGGATTCGTCATCTTTAGTCACGTACGCATAAGAAGAGGCCGCATCAGCCCTAAAAAGCAGTCTACGCCCAGAAGATTGTCTTATCAGCTGATAACACCCGGAGAATTGTCTTTACTTTGAAAATGTTGTTTTTTTTACATTTGCTGATGTTTGCCCTTTTCTGTCTATAAAAGATGTAATAAACAAGCCTCAGAGCCACAGTCAGTCAGAGACAGTCAGAGTTAACGACGGACTTCTGAGCAGAAATACTGAATACTTCCGTGTCTCTTTGCTCGGATAAGAACTCTAACTAACAATTGGGAAACGGTAACATAACCTGACAAATAGGTGACTTGTTGAGGTCACACCTAACATTTCTGGCGCCGCGAATAGGGACTCGCTGAAGACACTACAAGAGGCGAACGAACATAAGGACGGAACGAAATGGTCGGGCACATCAAAGAACCACAGACAAATCCTGCGCAGGTAAGAAAAGCTTTATTTTCTTATAAACTCTGTGCTTCTTAGATTTGTGCCCACCTGATCTGTCTGAATTGTTCTTCAGGTAAACACCAACCTCTGTAGTACGCGGGTCTTGAACTTAATATTTTGGCTTATGTTACCGTTGTTTCTTGTCTGTCTACTTGTCATCTGTCTGTTGTGAATGAGATAAGCCCTGTTTGTATGGTGTGAATTGAAACATATATCATCCCAATGGGTAACGGAATGCGCCCTTAACTCGTAAGAGTACTTTGGGGGTCCGACACTTAAGTTTGATATACGCTTTTTGATTCATGAGCCTAAAAACGGGTTGAAAGTATAAGTCCTGACTGCCTCGATAAAGCAGGAATAAGAAACGAATGCTGAGAGATTCCATGGTAATGGGACGGGAATAAAGGTCTCCACAAAGTCCCGGAGACCTAGTCATATGTGTTTGGCCACCAAAAGGGAATGCTTGTATATGTTGTAGCTGTCAGTCTGGTCATAATATTTGTCAGTTGGCTAGCATATAAAGTAATTCAATCTCATATAGGAGAGGTTTTTTAGTATTTTGGCACCCTAGGAGGAGAAGGCAACGAGACACTTAGTAAGTGATCCAAACGCCACCTAGGCAGGACTGTCAAAATGGGCCAGACACATGGTAAACCCCAGGAGGAATCTCAGAAATGTTATGCTGTTAAAGACATAATTACAATGTTGTATGGGAAGGATAAGGCACAGGGCACAAATAGGATTCTCAAGAAATTGGGGATGGATGGAGAAAATGGATTAAGTGTAGAAGGTTGGGAAGAAATAAAGAAAGACAGACAGGGAGAGATATTGCAGAACAGATGGGTATCACAAATACAATGTTTAATTAAGGTTTCCAACAGGGCTAAAGAGGAGGGATGGGAGTATTGTCAGGAAAAGGGTGGATGGGATATGAAGGTCCGACACAAAAGTCTTCCTTCTGCTCCCGGCGATAGGGTAAATACGGGAGATACTCCACCTCCTTATAACACTACCACACCAGGTAATGAAAGACCAAAACTTTATTCTTCCTTAAGAGGAAGAGGATGGGTATGCCGAGTATGCGGTACCCAGAATACAGACTGGGCACAGGAATGTGTACATTGCGGCGCTCAAAGACCAGAGCCCGTAGCTCCAGTCCATAGTCGGACTAGAGTAATACAAGTAAATAATCCAAATGCGGGTCAAGCAGGACAGCCACCTACAGTGACCCGACAAGTCGTTCTGAGGACATGGACACCTTGGTCGGCTGACACTCTTATGGCATTAATACAGAATGCTCCTGATCCCGTAGCAAAACCTGCCGCATTCTGTAGATTCGTGACACAATTACTAGACACACATGAAGCGACTTGGCAAGATGGGGAAGATATATGTAGACATAAAATGACACTAACGATGTTTAATCAATTTATGAATGAAATTGCTCCACATAGACCACAAGGGGATCCTACCACGGACCCACCAGGAGTACACCCCCGTCATATAGACTCTAGACCCCTGTTTATTGCTCAGTTACGAGAATTTTGCCAAGGGAAACAGCAGGAAAGGGGTTCGACAGCGCCCATAAAACAGGCCCCAGGTCAGACTGTTACAGAATTTTACCTCAACATGGAAAGCATGATGGCTGACGAAGGTCTAGATTTAGCCTTACCCGTCACCATTAGGGCTTTCAATCGAGTTTATGGAAGGACTAGTACCCCAAATAGGTGACAAACTGAAGGCATGTACTCCCGAATGGAGAGCCATACGGGACAGAGGAACATTGTTGCAGAAAGCACAAGGCATAGAGGCTGATTTAGCAGAAACTAAACCCAGAAGGACACCGGGAGTTAACACTGTTGCCCGGGTCAATGAAGGAGGGAATTCCTCCCGCAAACCTCTTACCTGTTATTACTGCAACAAGGTGGGACATATAAAAAGAGACTGTAGGAAAAGGATAAAAGACGAACAGGAAGGAAACACGGACAGAGACACGAGGGACTACAGACAGAGGCGTACCAATGATAGGGACGATCCGACCGCATGACTTGCCCCAGTCCTAGCTGAATCAGAGAACAAAATGCTCCACATGTTGATGAAGGTGGAAGGTAAACATATTCCTTGTTTGGTTGACACAGGAGCGTCACGCAGTCTGTTGTCTGATTCAGTAGTCCCTCCACACATGACGTCCCGTGACACCATACCCATAAGTGGTTATGACGGTCTTTTGTCTGATGCCCCACTGACTAAACCTTAAAAAGTAAAAATAGAGAATGGCAACCGCCTGACACTTGTGTATTGTTGCAATATGTAGATGACCTATTGTTATGTTGTCCGGATAACGATACTTGTTTAAAAGCCACTCTATCATTGTTACAATTCCTGGCTGAAAAAGGGTGCAAGGTGAATAGAACTAAGTTACAGGTATGTCAGAAAAAGGTTGTCTTTTTGGGCCACTGTATATCCCAGGGTACTCGACATCTCACTGAAGACCGAGTCCAGGCCATAAGACAAATGAATATCCCACGCAATTTTAAGCAACTTCGTATGTTTCTGGGAATGGTATCATATTGTAGACAATGGATACCACATGCCAGTTCTCTGATGCAGCCATTATATGATTGCTTGAAAATAGTACCCTATGTACTCACAGAAGCAGGTCATGAATCTTTTAGCACCTTAAAAAGGTTACTGATTTCGGCACCTGCGATCGGGATCCCTGATTATACCAAAACATTTCATTTGTACATTGCTGAAATCACGGGACACGCAACAGGGGTGTTGACACAACAACACATCAAACAAAGGCCGGTAGCATACTTCTCGGCGGCTCTCGATCCTGTCTCTAGAGGATCACCGTCCTGTGTACGAGCAGTTGCAGCAGTGTCAATTATCATTGACAAATCCTCAGAAATTGTCTTAGACAATCCTGTAGTGGTACATACCACACATGACATACACGCCATCTTATCACAGGTCCAACCAAAACACATATCAATGGCAAGGCAGCTGCGTCTACAATGCACTTTGCTCCTACCCCCCAATGTTACCTTTCAGCGATGCACTTCTTTTAACTTAGCACAGCTTTTACCATTACAGACAGATTTGACAGGGGGGAGTAATGATGATAATGGTGTAGATACAGCACAAGATACTCAGGATTCTGACACACTTTCATTTCATGACATAACATCTGATGAACACGATTGTTTTCAACTTATGGAACAAGAAACCACGGGGTTCCCACATGTCACAGACATACCCATTGCAAATGCAGAACACACACTGTACATAGATGGTAGTAGATTTGCCGATGACAAAGGTAAATATCACACAGGTTATGCTGTGGTAACGGACACACAGGTAATTGAGGCAAAGTCACTACCAGCACACATGTCGGCACAAGAAGCGGAACTAACCGCTCTAGAGAAAGCCCTAGAACACTTGGAGGGACAAGAAGGGAACATTTACACTGATTCCGCATACGCCTACGGTGTGGCACATGATTATGGCCACATATGGAAAGCTAGAGGTTACCTTACAGCAGCAGGCACACCTGTTAAACATGGTGAAGGAATCAAAAGAGTCCTGAACAATCTTCAAAAGGTTAAAAGAGTAGCCATCATGAAGATAGCGGCACACACGAGCGCAAAAACAACTGAGGCAAAAGGAAACGCATTTGCAGATTTAACTGCAAAGAAGGCAGCTCTAGGGGAAGTAAGCCCTGAGACCTTAGCCACGGTACAGGTGAGTATGCCCGAAACCACATGGCAGCAGCTAATGGAACTACAGGAACAAGCAGGGGCTATTGAGAAGGACCGTTGGGTTAAGGAGGGAGCTGCACCGGGCCTTGACAATGTATGGAGAGAAGGAGACAAAATATGTCTACCCGGTTCTCTATACCCCGCAATGGCAGCGGCTGTTCACTTACCCACTCATGTCAGCTCCAATTCTATGTATAGGATTGTAAGCCAAGGATGGCTAGCCCCTGGATTCAGTAGTACTGCAAGGAACTACTGTGCTGCATGCCAAATCTGTCTGATTAATAACCCAGGACAGAGAGTGAAAACCCCACGTAAACATCAGGTCCGGGCCCAATATCCCTTTCAGAGACTGCAGATTGACTACATACAAATGCCTAAGAGCGGCCCCTTTGAATTTGTTCTCGTGTGCATCTGCCTATTTTCAGGCTGGCCCGAAAGTTATCCTGTGAAATCAGCTACGGCAAAAGCCACCGCCAAGAAACTGATTACTGAGCTGATACCTAGGTTTGGTCTCCCAGAAACAATAGAATCAGATAGGGGGACACATTTCACGGGAGAAATAATGCAAAATGTGATGGCAATGTTAGGGGTTCAACAAAGTTTTCATACTCCTTACCACCCACAGAGTTCAGGATCAGTAGAAAGAGTAAATGGTACAATCAAGCTGAAAATACAAAAAGCTATGCAAGAGTTAAATAAACCATGGCCTGAGTGCCTAGCTTTAGCTTTGTTCTCTATTAGGTACACCCCAACAGGAAAAACAGGGTTATCCCCATATGAAATACTGTTTGGAAGTGCACCTAGATTAGGTTTATATTTTCCTCAAAGTATGCAATTACAATGTGATAGTTTAACTACGTATGTAATACAGTTGCAACAGCGTCTGACTAAAATCCACAAGAGTGTGTATTCTTCTCTTCCAGACCCTAATTCTGTCACAGGTACACACGATCTACAACCAGGAGACTATGTGTATGTAAAGAAACATACCAGAAAGACACTGGAACCAAGGTTTGAAGGTCCTTTCCAGGTGCTATTGATTACAGCAACCTCAGTGAAATTGGAAGGGAAACCTACCTGGATCCACGCTTCTCATTGTAAAAAGGAGCCAGTTGGCAAATGACAACATGTATCTTTTTATTGTTTCAGTAATTCTGGCTAATAGTTTGGTTACCTCACAGAATAAAATACACAAGGATGAAGGATTTTCTAAAAAAATGTTATTACTGAAGTTTAAATATGCTTATGCCCAGAAGTCAGGATATGAGAAATGTTGGATTTGTAGCAAATTACACCCCAGCACAGCAAGTATACCACTGATGGCAGTTATATATATCTGTTGTGAGGATAAATGTTATACTTGGATACCTAGAAAAGCTCAGGGATGGTGCTACCTCGCAAGTTTAGTACCAGTAATGGGAGTAGTAGGTGATGAATGAGGTGATCACCTATTAGAAGCTAGCATGCACCCTAGATATCCCCTCAGGTATCGTAGTAAAAGAGAAATATTCCTGAAGAAGGACATGGCATGGGCTTGGTTCCCGTCCTGGACAGGATGGGGTATAGACTTAATGAAACGACTAAATAACTATACAGGAATTATTAATGATGTTTTGGAGAAAAACTCTGATGACATTACTAAGTTAAATCTGGAGACCAGAGCCATCAGACAACAATTAGAATTACATGAATTAGCAATTGAAAGTATGAGTGCAGCATTGACAGGACTCTGTGAAACTACTGAGGACTATGAGTGCTGTACTTGGATACATAACACCAGCATTGAGGTACCTGATTATTATGACATCATTGCACAACACCGTACGGAAGTAAAGAATTTACAAGAGAAGGCCCGAAATATTGGTCGCGACTGGGATCCGTTTGGTGGAACTTTTAGTTTCTCAGGGTTATTCTCTTGGGTTAAGAAGGCAGCAATGACGATTATAGTGGTGCTCTTATTCGTATTTTTCTTTTATGCATGCTTTAAACTGCTCATATGCTTTTGCAAGAAAGCCAAGGTAAATGATGTGGAAAAGATGGAACTTTTGTGAAGATAGGTAGATTTAGTTTCTTGACATCACCCATCTGTCAGAAAAGCCACTCTTCCTGAATTTTAGATGTTGGTACTGTCCAGGGGGATGGGTGTATACCCCTCTGACAACTCGCGGTCAGGGAGAGTACTCTGGATATAGGCTGACTAGAACTTGTTCAGGTGGACCCAGGGCAAGAGGGAGGGGTGATGTCAAAGGGGGAAATGTAAGGATTAAGGTATATGTTGAAACAAAATGGCTGACCGTATGTCATACTAAATACATGTATTTTTCTATCCTTCTCTGTAAAATAAGGATTCGTCATCTTTAGTCACGTACGCATAAGAAGAGGCCGCATCAGCCCTAAAAAGCAGTCTACGCCCAGAAGATTGTCTTATCAGCTGATAACACCCGGAGAATTGTCTTTACTTTGAAAATGTTGTTTTTTTTACATTTGCTGATGTTTGCCCTTTTCTGTCTATAAAAGATGTAATAAACAAGCCTCAGAGCCACAGTCAGTCAGAGACAGTCAGAGTTAACGACGGACTTCTGAGCAGAAATACTGAATACTTCCGTGTCTCTTTGCTCGGATAAGAACTCTAACTAACAATTGGGAAACGGTAACATAACCTGACAAATAGGTGACTTGTTGAGGTCACACCTAACACCCAATTACACAGGAGGAGGGGGGGTAGGGTCGCCACCTTTTCTTCAAGTCAAACCCGAACAATTTAGCGGCACACAGAAAAGTTTTAGTTTATTGTGTAAACTATTCATATATTTTGCAATTAAATAACATTTCTAATCATATGAAGTTAATAAGAAGAGTCCCTCTTTACATCAGAGTCCACAGAGTTCCCCTTTTACATCTGAACTTGCAGAGTTCTCTTTCACTGTAAGAGGGGACTCTGCAGACTCTGATATAAGGGAGAACTCTGGGGACTCTGACATAAGGGATGCTCTCGGAACTCTGATGTAAAGGGGAAATCTGATGTAAGGGATGCTCTGAGAACCCTGATTTACCTTGGTGTACTCACTCAGAGGCAGGAGAGAGAAGGAGGGAGACTTCAGTCACAGACAGGGATGGATGGTGAGCTCACTCACCCCTTGGCAGTCAGCACCTCTCATCCAGATGTATCTGAGGCTGCTGGACTTCGAATTTCTGGCCCCCAATTTCCTTTTGTGAGGCACAGCACCAGGGATTGAAGTGTAGACAGACAGGGTTTGGAGGAAGAGGAGCAGATCAAGCCCTCTCTCCTTTCCTGTCTGGGTGGGGGGAGGGCTAATTGTTAGTGTTGGCTTTGGGCAATATGAAAAAGAGAGTATAACAGACACTCTTGGCTTACACAACTGCAGCCAGCAACCCTGCTGGGAAGCCATAGTCTGGTCTGAATAATGTGTCCGGGTTGCAGGTGGTCTGAAACCCAAACACATGAATCCAAACCCGAACTTTTCCAGGTGAATCCCGGACAGGTGGCAACCCTAAGTGAGACCCTTTATCTCCATAGCAACAGGGAGACCCCAATTACACAGTGAGACCCTTTATCTCCATAGCAACAGTGATACCCCCCATAACCCAGAAATTGCGGGGATCCCCCCTCTAAGAAAATGTGCCCCTCCCCCTCTCCCCCAATCTCAGCCATCTGCACATTTCTGTAATGCGCACAGAAACGGCCGGCGGGTGTCACGGCTGTCTGCCGCGGTATCGTTCTAACGAGGCCTCCCTGCCCCCCCCCCCCCCACCGGCCAAGTCCGCCCCTACCTCCTGGCTGGCGGGTTCAGCAGCGGCTGCCAGCTCCACCTCCACGGCGATCCTTTACCAGTCCTGCCCACTCACCCTGCCAGCTTGGGGACACTGACCGGGGACATTCCCTCCCATCCTCCCACGCACAAATCAGGCAAATGAGGCGGCTGCGAGGCCCCTGGGAGCGCGAGGCCTTAGGCAAACGCCTTTTGTGCCTAATTAGAGAGCCTCTGCCTTCACTGACATCATCCCATTGGTGGGTGTTTGTAGAGTCGGGGTACACCGTTCTTATTTATTGGGAACACTGTGTACTCATTTCCCCTTTTAATTCTCAGAATTTCCCGTCAGAGGAAGAAGGTGAGGGCACCAAATCCAGAGAGCGGGTTGTCTGTCCTTCCCCTTGAAATGGTTTCTGCTTTCGGTATCATTTCACATTGATGTCATCTTTGGATTTGGTGCCACCCCCACCATCTGTTCACTGCTGTACTAACATCAAATTAGTAGAACGTCTTTCACAAATGTAACTTTCTCTTTTCATGTACTAACATCACACGTTTGGCCTGATTGTTCTATATACAATATATACAGCAGCTATTCTCAGCTAGGGTTGCTCCAGAGGTTGCCTGGACTTTCTTGAGCTGTGGTTGGTTGACCTCCCATCTGATAGTGTTTGCATAGTTTTGGGTCCAGTGCCACTTCACACGGCCATCAGCATGACGCCAACGATCTTTAAGGTGGTCTGTAAATGTGGCATTCTGACAACCAGTGTAGGAAGGACATTCTTTCCACTGACCACCAGTGTAGGAAGGACTTTCTTTCCACTGACCACCAGTGTAGGAAGGACATTCTTTCCACTGACCACCAGTGTAGGAAGGACTTTACACTGACCACCAGTGTAGGAAGGACATTCCTTTCACTGACCACCAGTGTAGGAAGGACTTTCTTTCCACTGACCACCAGTGTAGGAAGGACATTCTTTCCACTGACCACCAGTGTAGGAAGGACTTTCTTTCCACTGACAACCAGTGTATGAAGGACTTTCTTTCCACTGACCACCAGTGTAGGAAGGACTTTCTTTCCACTGACCACCAGTGTAGGAAGGACTTTCCACTGACCACCAGTGTAGGAAGGACATTCTTTCCAATGATCATATATGTAAGGAGTCACCCTTCCCACTGACTCCTATGAAAATTATTTCAAGGGTTCCCCTGGTGTAAAAGGGTCGATAAAGGTTGATATAGGATGTCGGCATATAAAAAGGCCAGACCAGGCAGCTGATCAGTGTCAGAAACCATGAACCAGACCGAGACAGAAGTACAGTAAAATCACACTTGCTTATTAATAAAAATAAAAAGGTAAATAGAGTAAGCATAGCCAGAGTCCACTAACCGGATTGGGTAGTCAGCCAAGCCAGAGTCCAGTAACCGGATTGGGTAGTCAGCCAAGCCAGAGTCCAGTAACCGGATTGGGTAGTCAGCCAAGCCAGAGTCCAGTAACCGGATTGGGTAGTCAGCCAGGCCAGAAGTCAGGGATGCAAGTAGAGGGACATTAAGCAGGATAAGGAGCCAGAAGGGATGTCAGCAAAGCCAGTCTTTAAACAGAACCACAGGAGATGGTTTCTTGTGATGTGACCAAGGCGAAGGCAGGAATGAAGAGACCTGCAGATCTTTAACCACTTGACCACGGGGCACTTAAACACCCTTAATAACCAGACCAATTTTCAGCTTTCGGTGCTCTCACATTTTGAATGACAATTACTCAGTCATGCAACACTGGACCTATATGAAATTTTTGTCCTTTTTTTCACACAAATAGAGCTTTCTTCTGGTGGTATTTAATCACTGCTCGTTTTTTATTTTTTGTGCTATAAAAGAAAAAAAATCGAAAATTCTGTAAAAAAATGAATTTTTCTTTGTTTCTGTTATAAAATTTAGCAGATTAGTAATTTTTTCTTCATAAATTTTGGCCACAATTTATACCACTACATATCTTTGGTAAAAATAAGTACAAATTGGTGGATATTATTTGGTCTTTGTGAAAGTTATAGAGTCCACAAGCTGTGGGGCCAATATCTGAAAATTGATCACACCTGAAGTACTGACGGCCTATTTCCATTCTTGAGACCCCAAAATGTTAGAAAATTACAAATACCCCCCAAATAACCCCTTTTTGGAAAGAAGACATTCCAAGGTATTTAGTAAGAGGCATGATGAGTTTTTTGAAGTTGTCATTTTTTTCCACAATTCTTTGCAAAATCAAGATTTTTTTTTTCCACAAAATTGTCATATTATCAGGTTATTTCTCACACACAGCATATGCATACCACAAATTACACCCCAAAACACATTCTGCTATTACTCCCGAGTACGGCGATACCACATGTGTGCAGGGGCGGACTGACAACTCATGGGGCCCCCGGGCAACAGAAGATCATGGGGCCCCCTTGGTCTCCACACTCAAGCCAAACCTGCACAGGGAGACACTGGAGAGAGAACATACACACAGGGGGACACCAGAGGGAGAACGTACACACACAGGGGGGGGACACTGGAGGGAGAATGCACACAGGACACTTACACAGCACACAGGGGGACATGCACACAGGACATGCACACAGCACACAGGGGGACATGCACACAGCACAGGGGGACATGCACACAGCACAGGGGGGCATACACACAGGGGGACACATGCACACAGCACAGGGGGACATGCACACAGCACAGGAGGACATACACACAGGGGGACACATGCACACAGCACAGGGGGACATGCACACAGGGGGACACATGCACACAGCACAGGGGGACATGCACACAGCACAGGGGGACATGCACACAGGGGGACACATGCACACAGCACAGGGGGACATGCACACAGGGGGACACATGCACACAGCACAGGGGGACATGCACACAGCACAGGGGGACATGCACACAGGACATGCACACAGCACAGGGGGACATGCACACAGGGGGACACATGCACACAGCACAGGGGGACATGCACACAGCACAGGGGGACATGCACACAGGACATGCACACAGCACAGGGGGACATGCACACAGGACATGCACACAGCACAGGGGGACATGCACACAGGACATGCACACAGCACAGGGGGACATGCACACAGCACAGGGGGACATGCACACAGGGGGACACACACAGCACAGGAGGACATGCACACAGGGGGACACACACAGCACAAGGGGACATGCACACAGGGGGACACGCACACAGGACACTTACACAGCACAGGGGGACATGTACACAGGAGGACGTGCACACAGCACAGGGGGATATGCACACAGGAGGGACATGCACACAGGGGGACACATGCACACAGCACAGGGGGACATGCACACAGGGGGACACTCACACAGCACAGACGGACACGCACACAGGAGGACATGCACACAGCACAGGAGGACATGCACACAGGACACACACTTACACAGCACAGGACATGCACACAGGACACTTACACAGCACACAGGGGGAATCGCACACGGGAGGACACGCACACAGGGGGACATGCACACAGCACAGGGGGACATGCACACAGGAGGGGCACGCACACAGGGGGACACATGCACACAGCACAGGGGGACATGCACACGGGGACACGCACACAGGGACACTCACACAGCACAGGCGGACACGCACACAGGAGGGACACGCACACAGGAGGACACGCACACAGCACAGGAGGACATGCACACAGGAGGACATGCAGACAGGGGGACACGCACACAGGGGGACACGCACACAGGGGGACACGCACACAGGACACACACTTACACAGCACAGGAGGACATGCACACAGAGGGACATGCACACAGGACATGCACACAGCACAGGGGGACATGCACATAGGGGGACATGCACACAGCACAGGAGGACATGCACACAGCACAGGGGGACATGCACACAGCACAGGGGGACATTCACACAGCACAGGGGGACATTCACACAGCACAGGGGGACATGCACACAGCACAGGGGGACATGCACACACAGGAGGGACATGCACACAGGGGGACACATGCACACAGCACAGGGGGACATGCACACAGGACATGCACACAGCACAGGGGGACATGCACA
Organism: Lithobates pipiens; assembly: GCF_037356315.1. NCBI lineage: Eukaryota > Metazoa > Chordata > Amphibia > Anura > Ranidae > Lithobates > Lithobates pipiens. The sequence continues at coordinate 341,392 of NW_027507714.1, read as the reverse complement.
CAGGGGGACACATGCACACAGCACAGGGGGACATGCACACAGCACAGGAGGACACGCACACAGGGGGACACGCACACAGGGGGACACGCACACAGGACACACACTTACACAGCACAGAACATGCACACAGGACACTTACACAGCACACAGGGGGACATGCACACAGGACACTTAAGCCCCGTACACACGAGAGGACTTATGTCCGACAGACTTCCAAAGGAGTTCCGCCGGAGTTCCGCTGGAGTTCCGCCGGAGTTCTGACAGACTTTTCGGCCGAACGGACTTGGCCACACACGATCACACTAAACTCCGACGGATTCGAACGTGATGACGTACGACCCGACTCGAATAAGGAAGTTCATAGCCAGTAGCCAATAGCTGCCCTAGCGTCGGTTTTAGTCCGTCGGAGTAGCATACACACGAGCGGATTTTTCGAAGGGGACCGGGTCCGGCGGAGTTCCGTCGGGAAAATTTGAAGCATGCTTCATTTCTAAAGTCCGTCAGACTTTTGCGAAGCTAAAGTCCGTTGCAGCCCACACACGATCGGATAGTCTGACGGACTCGGTCTGACGGACTTTGGATGTTGAAAAGTCCGCTCGTGTGTACGGGGCTTTACACAGCACACAGGGGGACATGCACACAGCACAGGACATGCACACAGGACACTTACACAGCACACAGGGGGAATCGCACACAGCACAGGACATGCACACGGGAGGACACGCACACAGCACAGGACATGCACACGGGAGGACACGCACACAGCACAGGAGGACATGCACACAGGACACTTACACAGCACAGGGGGACATGCACACAGGAGGACGTGCACACAGCACAGGGGGACATGCACACAGGGGGACACTCACACAGCACAGGAGGGACACTCACACAGGGGGACATGCACACAGGACATGCACACAGGACACTTACACAGCACACAGGAGGACACGGACACGCACACAGGAGGACTTGCACACAGCACAGGGGGACATGCATACAGCACAGGGGGACATGCACACAGGACACACACTTACACAGCACAGGACATGCACACAGGACACTTACACAGCACACAGGGGGAATCGCACACAGCACAGGACATGCACACAGGGGGACATGCATACAGCACAGGGGGACATGCACACAGGACACACACTTACACAGCACAGGACATGCACACAGGACACTTACACAGCACACAGGGGGAATCGCACACAGCACAGGACATGCACACAGGGGGACATGCACACAGGAGGACACGCACACGGGAGGACATGCACACAGGGGGACATGCACACAGGAAACACACTCACACAGCACACAGGGGGACATGCACACAGGGGGACATGCACACAGCACAGGTGGACATGCACATAGGGGGACATGCACACAGCACAGGGGGACATGCACACAGCACAGGGGGACATGCACACAGGACATGCACACAGCACAGGGGGGCATGCACACAGGACATGCACACAGCACAGGGGGACATGCACACAGCACAGGGGGACATGCACACAGCACAGGGGGACATGCACACAGGACACACACTTACACAGCACACAGGGGGACATGCACACAGCACAGGGAGACATGCACACAGCACAGGGGGACATGCACACAGCACAGGGGGACATGCACACAGGACACACACTTACACAGCACACAGGTGGACATGCACATAGGTGGACATGCACACAGGACATGCACACAGCACAGGGGGACATGCACACAGGACAGGGGGACATGCACACAGGACATGCACACAGCACAGGGGGACATGCACACAGGACATGCACACAGCACAGGGGGACATGCACACAGGACATGCACACAGCACAGGGGGACATGCACACAGGACATGCACACAGGACATGCACACAGCACAGGGGGACATGCACACAGGACATGCACACAGCACAGGGGGACATGCACACAGCACAGGGGGACATGCACACAGGACATGCACACAGCACAGGGGGACATGCACACAGGACATGCACACAGCACAGGGGGACATGCACACAGCACAGGGGGACATGCACACAGGACATGCACACAGCACAGGGGTACATGCACACAGCACAGGGGTACATGCACACAGCACAGGGGGACATGCACACAGGACATGCACACAGCACAGGGGGACATGCACACAGCACAGGGGGACATGCACACAGGACATGCACACAGCACAGGGGTACATGCACACAGCACAGGGGGACATGCACACAGGACATGCACACAGCACAGGGGGACATGCACACAGCACAGGGGGACATGCACACAGCACAGGGGGACATGCACACAGGACATGCACACAGCACAGGGGTACATGCACACAGCACAGGGGGACATGCACACAGGACATGCACACAGCACAGGAGGACATGCACACAGGACATGCACACAGCACAGGGGGACATGCACACAGGACATGCACACACCACAGGGGGACATGCACACAGGACATGCACACAGCACAGGGGGACATGCACACAGCACAGGGGGACATGCACACAGGACATGCACACAGCACAGGGGGACATGCACACAGCACAGGGGGGACATGCACACAGGGACACACACACAGCACAGGACATGCACACAGGACACTTACACAGCACAGGGGGACATGCACACAGCACAGGGGTACATGCACACAGCACAGGGGGACATGCACACAGGACATGCACACAGCACAGGAGGACATGCACACAGCACAGGGGGACATGCACACAGCACAGGGGGACATGCACACAGGACATGCACACAGCACAGGAGGACATGCACACAGCACAGGGGGACATGCACACAGCACAGGGGGACATGCACACAGGACATGCACACAGCACAGGGGGACATGCACACAGCACAGGGGGACATGCACACAGCACAGGGGGACATGCACACAGGACATGCACACAGCACAGGGAGACATGCACACAGCACAGGGGGACATGCACACAGGACATGCACACAGCCAGGAGGACACTGTGGGGTGGAGGGACCCGGGGCCCATGCATCTGTCTGTACCCCCCCCCCCCAATCATGTGTGGCGGCCCTCTGGTGTCTCGGCTTCACTCACCGAGTCACTGGATGCTGAGCCTGAGTCCTGAGACACTTCTAACAGCGCGCTTCTCCCCGCCGGCCCCTCCACTCTTTTCGTCGGTCCCAGGTCAGGTGATGTCACGATGCATACAGTACAAGCACCTGGCCTGGGATGGACGGGGGAAGGAGGGGCCGGCGGGGATCAGCACACAGTTAGCATCTACATCGCGGCATGTAATTCAGCCGCTGTAAGTGGCCTCTCATATGGCCGAGTCCGGGCCCCTAATGTCCGCGGGCCCTCGGGTGGCGCCCGAGTGACCGACTGGTCAGTCCGCCCCTGCATGTGTGAGACTTTTACACAGTGTGGCCACATACAGAGGCCCAACATGCAGGGAGCGCCATCAGGCGTTCTGGAGCACCCAGGACAATTCTGACATTTCTCTCCTACATGTAAAAATCATCATTTATTTGCTAGAAAATTACATCGAATCCCAAAACAGTTTATATATATATGTTTTTTTAGCAAAGACCCTGGAGAATACAATGGTGGTCGTTGCAACTTTTTGTCTCGCACGGTATTTGCGCAGCAATTTTTCGTTTGTGTTTTTAAAAAAAACACAGTAAAGTTAGCCCAATTTTTGCATAATGTGAAAGATGAAGTTACGCTGAGTAAATAGATACCTAACATGTCACTCTTTAAAATTGCACGCGCTCGTGGAATGGCGCCAAATGTCGCTACTTAAAAATCCCCATAGGCGACGCCTTAATTTTTTTGTTACTGGTTATATGTTTTGAGTTACAGAGGAGGTCTAGGGCTAGAATTATTGCTCTCGCTCTACGTTCGCAGCGATACCTCATATGTGTGGTTTGAACACCGTTTTCATATATGGGCGGGACTTACGTATGCGTTCGCTTCTGCATGTGAGCACATGGGGACAGGGGCGCTTTAAAAAAAAAAAAATTATTGTTAATTTTACTTTATTTATTTTAGTTTGACATTTTTTTCCCCAAAAATAAATTTTTTGATCACTTTTACTCCTATTACAAGTAATGTAAACATCCCTTGTAATAGGAATATGGCATGACAGGTCCTCTTTACAGTGAGATATGGGGTCAATAAGACCCCACATCTCACCTCTAGGCTGGGAAGCCTGAAAAAAAAAAAAAGAGATTCTGGATTTGATCGTATTGGCGAGTCGGTAGAAGCACCGGAGGGCGGAGGGAGGGGGGGGGGATGTCTATGGCTGGGTATTGCAGGGTATCACCGACTATGGCTGGGTATCTCCGGGTATGGCAATTTTTGCCAGGGTATTGCAGAGTATTGGCTGGAATTGTACTGCAGAGTATTGGAGGGTAGTGCAGAGTATTGGCGGGTGTTGCAGAGTATTAGCTGGCATTGCAGAGTATTTGCGGGTGTTGCAGAGTATTTTCGGGTACTGCAGAGTATTTGCGGGCATTGCAGAGTATTTGCGGGTGTTGCAGAGTATTTGAGGGTATTGCAGAGTATTGGCAGGGAATTGAGGGGTTAAATTTTGGTGAGCAGCGATGTGGGCACTGCTGAGACCGATCTCTTCCCCCTCTCTGTACCGATCAGTACAGAGAGGGGGAGGGAGGAACTGGCATCATAACATGACGCCGGTTTGTTTACAAGTGATCACTCCGTCATTTGACGCGATGAGCGGCCGTTTACCGTGATCCGTGATACAGGACCCGGCGGTCGCGGGTGCTCTGGAGTGCGTGCCCCAGGGGTCGCACGCGAGAGCGGAATTCTGGGAGGACGTCATATGACGGCCTCCCAGAGTTAAACAACCGCCCTGTAGCCGTCATTTGGCTATGGGCCGGTTGTTAAGTGGTTAAACAGGAATGCAGGAGATGGTTTCTTGTGATGTGACCAAGGCGAAGGCAGGAATGAAGAGACCTGCAGATCTTTAAGTAGGCGGGACTGACAAGCACATCCACAACAGCTGCTAAACTGTGGAGAGATATGAGAGCTGCCAATTATCTGACAGCTGAGCGGCCAGCTCAGAGAAGGAAGGGCTGACCAGCCCTGACAATCAGGCCCCAGACTACACTCCATGTGTATATATATATATATATATATATATATATATACAGCCTGTACCTGCAAACATTATACCTGCTGTCATAATATGACTCATTTACAGAGACTAGACTTGGGGTGTTTCCTATCGCTATCCCATGGCTGAAGGGTGGTGAATAGGGATGAGCCAAACACCCCCCGGTTCTGTTTGCACCAGAACTTGCAAACGGACCGATAGTTTGCACAAACTTTCAAACCCCATTACAGTCTATGGGACTCGAACGTGAGAAATCAAAAGTGTGAATTTTAAAGGCTAATATGCAAGTTATTGTCCTAAAAAAGGGTTTGAGGACCCAGGTCCTGCCCCAGGGTACATGTATTAATGCAAAATTTTTAAAAACTGCTGTTTTTTCAGGAGCAGTGATTTTAATGATGCTTAAAGTGAAAAAATAAAAGTGAAACATTCCTTTAAATATCATGCCTGGGGGATGTCTATAGTATGCCTGTAAAGTGGCCTGTGTTTCCCGTGTTTAGAACTGTCCCTGCACAAAATGACATTTCTAAAGGAATAAAAGTCATTTAAAACTGTTTACGGCTTTAATGTAATGTCTGGTCCCGGCAATATGGATGAAAATCATTGAGAACAAAGGCATGGGTACCCCGCCCCCAAGCCCATTACCAGCCCCTTTGGGTCTTGTATGGACATTAAGGAGAACCGCACACCCAAATTATAAAAAGGAAAGGCGTGAGGCCCCCAGGCCCTATATACTCAGAACAGCAGTATACAGGCGGTCCAAACAAGACAGGGACTGTGTAGGTTTGTTATTAAGTAGAATCTGTTTGTAATTTTTAACTGGTACATTTTTAAAGTGTCGCTCCAGCCCAAAAATCTATTTTTAAGCTTTTTGGAAAACATAGGGAAGGGTTATCACCCCTGTATAATTTGTTTTGCTGTCTGTGCGCACCTGTTCAGAAGATTTCACCTCACTTTCTGTCCCAATGACAATTGGATTGTTAAAATTTGGGTTTTTTTGTGAAACAAGGAACTCTTACAGGAGAGAATTTCCCTTCCTAGGGGTAGATTTCCTCTCACTTCCTGTTGTCTCCTTCTGTTTGAAAGTAGGAGTTGTTTGTAAGTTGGATGTTTGAAAGTAGGGGCCTGCCCTATATACTCAAAATATAAACGCAAAAATGTGGGCCTTAGGTGTTGGTGTTGCCACAACACTGTAATCCCTCACAGTTACTCTGGGTGGGCGCAGGAACGGTCCCTGCTGTGAAATATTAGATCAAGAATTGTAATTACATGCCTCTGTTGAACAGGGGCAGAAAAATTGGGCCTTAGGCACTGGTGCCACAACACTGCAACCCCTTACAGATACTCTAGTTGGGGCGCAGGAATGAGCCCTGCTGCAAAGTATTGCATCAAAAATTGGCCTGTGACCAATTATGGCTCTCTTCGCTGACGGCGCTGTGATTGGCCAAAGCATGCGGGTCATCGTGCATGCTTGGCCAATCATCAGCCAGCAATACACTGCTATGACGCAGTGCATTATGGGCGGTGACACGCCGCTCTAATTTGGCACGAACGGACCATAATGTTCGATCTTCCTCTTGAAATCGAAGCTCATCCCTAGTGGTGAAGTATGGGGCAAGATTCCTCACCCTGCTGCCATTCCTCATTATATTTCTTAGAAAAAAGAAGAAAAAAAAAACACATACAAAGACAATTAAGGTACGACCAATCTTTATTGGAGATAAATCTATAGATGGAAATGATTGTCGGGCTTCGGAGAACATCGGAGATCAGTGACGGTTGTCCTAGGACTCCTCAAAGGCAGGGCCTTTTTACACTAAGCCTAAACCTTAAGATGATTCAGAGGAAGGCGAAAACCCCCCCGGCCAGATGGGCTCCAAGGGGGGGAAAAATTCCTTCCTGACCCCCTAAGGCGATCGGATTGTCCCTGAATCATCAGTCTAGGGTGCCCAGTTCATCTCATATAGAGAAAAAAAACATACATAGAACCATACAGACCATATGTATTGCAGGTATGTATGCAATAAAACACACCTACCTGCTTGTTCACAATCATCTTTGGGGCTCATTCAGAATATATGCATTGAGCATCCGCACAGATCAGCGCCCCCACACTGATCAGTGCCTCCGCCCGCCGCACCGATTCCTTATGTTTTCTGTGCCCAGCCCCTACAGGAGGACTGGTGGTACCCCCTTATTGGTGGCCCTGGTGGTGGCATGTAGACATGCTGTGTATGATGGTATGCATGGTGCTATATACGCAGGTATGCATGCAATAAAACACACTTGCATGCTTGTTTACAATCATCTTTGGGGATCATTCAGAATATATGCATTGAGCATCCGCACAGATCAGTGCCTCCCCCACTGATCAGTGCATCCGCCCGCCGCACCGATTCCTCATGTTTTATGTGCCCAGCCCCCTACAGGAGAACCAGTGGTACCACCTTATTGGTGGCCCTGATGGTGGTATGTATAGTGGTATGTTTGGTACTAGGTGGGCATGCTGAGTATGGTGGTATGTATGGCCCTATGTATACATTCTATGTATGGTTCTATGTATGGTGTAGGGAGATCATTGCCAGTGTGCCACAATTATCTCACTCAGTACTGCTTGTGTTACCGTCTCACAGCAGGCAACTCTCTTTTGATGTTAAATACCCTTGGATTGTGGTAACGAGGCTCTGCCCTCTCATAGTAGCGAGGAGGCTCTGCCCTTGGATGGTGGGGACCAAGCTCTGCCCTTGGATGGTGGGCACCAGGCTCTCTGTTTTTCACTACCCTCGGATGATGGCAATGAGGCTCAGCCCTCAAATGTTGATGACGGGGCTCTCTGATGTCATTGCTTCTTGGATGGTGATGAGGAGGCCCTCTGTTAATGTCATTGCCCCTCGGTTGGTGGTGACGAGGCAGCCGCCACCAGTGTAGGGACCTGTGTTGGTACAGCCGTACCTGGTCCCTAGGAGGGTTCCTCAAGCTTTTGGTTGAGTCTTCTTCTGGGAACAGCAAATTGACTTGTTTGTCCAGCCACATTGATAGTTGGGGATTCAGAAGCTGCAGAAAGGGAAATAGAGGGCTGATGGGAAGACCTTCCGGTTACTGAAGTGGCAGCCGCCACCATTGTAGAAATCTGTGTTGGTACAGCCGTACCTGGTGCTCTCTTGAAGATAGGTGCTGATGAGAATCTTTCAAGAGAGTGATGACGTAGTGAACTCCGGTGATGATGGCTTGACTTGAAGATCTTCTCTGTCATGTTCACTAGCAAGTCATCCTCATCTCCTAGATTAAAATTTCTTCCAGCGCTTTGGTCATCTTCACTCCCAAAAACGCTGCACCCCTTCCATTTAAATGCAATCCATCACTGCTATAAAAACGGTGACCGAATGTAAAGTCAACCCAGTTCGTCATGAAGCCAAAGCCCTCCTTCCTGCAATAGTTTCTCAGCCAGTAGTTAAGATCTCTAAGCTCCTGCTGCCTCTCTGGTGTGGCTCGAGGTTCAGGCAATATTTCTGAAAATACTGCCTTGGCTCTCCTTTTCTTCAATATAGCCGCTAAGTCCCTGAAATCATTTTTTAAGGCGCCCCATCTTCCTCTAACTTTGTCGTTCGTACCAATATGTATCATGACAGCGGGGTTCCTCCCAGCCCCATTCAATAATCCGTCCATGCAATCTACAATGTTCCGAACCCGGGCGCCCGGTAAACAACATACTGTTTTGCGATAAGGGGATTGGTGACAGATTGCCTTCTGTATCCTTCCAATAACTGAATCCCCTACCACTAGTATGTGTCTATCCTGTCTTGTAAGATTGCTCCCATGTTCACTGGAGACGTTCCCTTGGCATTTTGGTGGATTCTCTGTGTGAACGTCACATGCTGGTGGATTTTTCATGTGAATGTCGCACTCTGGTGGAGTGGACACATGTAGGTCAAAGTCTGGTGGAGTGGCCACGTCCGGGTCGCACTCTGGTGGAGTGGCCACGTCCGCGGCGCACTCTGGTGGAGTGGCCACGTCTTGGGCGCACTCTGGTGGAGTGGCCACGTCCGGGGCGCACTCTGGTGGAGTGGCCACGTCCGGGGCGCACTCTGGTGGAGTGGCCACATCCGGGGCGCACTCTGGTGGAGTGGCCATGAATTGGTCGCACTCTGGTGGAGTGGCCACGTCCGCGGCGCACTCTGGTGGAGTGGCCACGTCCGGGTCGCACTCTGGTGGAGTGGCCACGTCTTGGGCACACTCTGGTGGAGTGGCCACGTCTTGGGCACACTCTGGTGGAGTGGCCACGTCCGGGGCGCACTCTGGTGGAGCGGCCACGTCCGGGGCGCACTCCGGTGGAGCGGCCACGTCCGGGTCGCACTCCGGTGGAGCGGCCACGTCCGGGTCGCACTCCGGTGGAGCGGACACGTCCGGGTCGCACTCCGGTGGAGCGGACACGTCCGGGTCGCACTCTGGTGTGCAGTCAATACCGCGTACACCTACAATAAAAAAAGAGAGGAATTAGATTTAGCACCTTCACCTACATTTCATATATTTTTCTTTGTAGAACATCAAATTATGGAGAGAAGAGATGAAAACGCTGGTGCCAGAGACCATGAATAAACTCTACAGGACAGGGACACAAGGAGGACTAATGTTGGCCTTTGTATAAAAATGCTGGTTGCCTGCCACTCATCCCGACCCACTGGCTGGCAATAATGGCATGAAAAATCAGAGGGGCTGGTTGTACCCAGCCCGTAATCAGCCTGCCCATACATGGTTAGAATCTTGGCTGGTCCTTGCTTAGCCGGGTGAGATTGGAAGTGTCTATGGCCGGCTTTAGGAGCGCAGACACTTCTAATGACAGCACTTGGGGTAAAGGCATAGTGCATATTAAAATGCTGATGGATAATGAATTAGTGCGGTTTTATTTGTGTCGGTTTTGTCCGTCTGTCTGGCCTTGTTTACAAGGGTGATGAGGCCCATATAACATGAACGGGACGTTTCTACAACATCTGTATCTTCCAGGTGCTGCATGCAGGCAGTCCATTGACAATGAGTAGAACGCACAGCTGCACGCACGCAGCCACTTCTCCTAATATGACATGCACTGTCTGCATTCAGGGCCATTCGCCCACACCCAGGACCGCTGCTAGAAATCAACTTACATGACTGGGCCCTCTACCACCTATAAGAGCCAGGGCCTGAGCCTGTGCCCCCCCACATCACATTCAGCCAGCAGAGGAAAAGGAGGTGGTGTGCTCTGTGAAGAAATGAGGGGGTGACAACATTTTCCTAACAGTGTAAGGGGCATAAAACCTGCACAGCACACAGCCATCTCATATGTGTAGAAAATGCTGTCATGTTTAACCCCTTGCTTACCGGCCACTTAAACCCCCCTCCCCCTCCTATCCACACCAATCCTCAGCTTTCAGCGCTGTCGCACTTTGAGTGACAATTACACGGTCATACAACACTGTACCCAAATGACATTTGTATCATTTGTTCCCCCAAATAGAGATTTCCTTTGGTGGTATTTCATCTCCTCAGTGGTTTTTATTTTTTTAAATATAAAAAGACCGAATTAAAAACATATTCTTTTACATTTTTGTTAAATGTTATAACGGGTAATTTTTGTCTGTCATTGATGTACGCTGACGAGGTGGCACTGATGGGCACCGATGGGTGGCAGTGATGGGCACTGATCAGTTACACTGATAGGCAGCACTTCTAGGTGTCAATGATTAGCACCACTGGTGGGCATTGATGGGTGGCACTGGTGGGCATTGATAGGTGGCACTGGTGGGCATCGATAGGTGGCACTTTTGGGCATTGATAGGTGGCACTTTTGGGCATTGATAGGTGGCACTGGTGGGCATTGATAGGTGGCACTGGTGGGCATTGATAGGTGGCACTGGTGGGCATTGATAGGTGGCACTTTTGGGCATTGATAGGTGGCACTTTTAGGCATTGATAGGTGGCACTGGTGGGCATTGATAGGTGGCACTGGTATGCACTGATGGATGGCAGTGATGGGCACTGATCAGTTACACTGATAGGCAGCACTTCTAGGTGTCAATGATTAGCACCACTGGTGGGCATTGATGGGTGGCACTGGTGGGCATCGATAGGTGGCACTGGTGGACATCGATAGGTGGCACTTTTGGGCATTAATGGGTGGCACTGGTGGGCATTGATAGGTGGCACTGGTGGGCATCGATAGGTGGCACTGGTGGGCATTGATAGGTGGCACTTGACATTAGGTGGCACTGGTGGGCATCGATAGGTGGCACTGGTGGGCATCAATAGGTGGCACTGGTGGGCATTGATAGGTGGCACTGGTGGGCATTGATAGGTGGCACTGGTGGGCACTGTTACTCTATAAATGAGGCATAATCGCCTCTTCCTTTTCAGGGTCGATGTCCCTTTAAGATGAGCCGGTGATCGGCTTTGTTCTTCTCCTGTCAGCAGAGGAGAAAAAAACTATCACTGAGCTTTTGTTTACATCATGTGATGAGCCGTCATTGGCTGATAACTGATCACATGATAAGGGGTGGGGATCGGCCCCGTACTCGGATCGGTGGTCACCCGAGTCTCAGTGACTCGGTGATCACGGCGCCCTCCGCAGGGAGCGTGCACAGGGGGATGTCATATGACGGCCTCCCGGGAATTCACGTCCGCGCTGTGCCCGTCATTTGCCCATAGCGCGGATGTCAGGGGGTTAAACAGGTGGTGAGGAGGCAATATAACACCTTCTTGCCTCCTGTCAAATGCCCTCTGAAGAGCGACCTGAATGTGGATTGCTGTTCAGAGGGCACAACATGTTTAAATGAGCCCTAAGGCAGTTCAGACAATCCCTTATTTTTTGTCCATTCAGTAGGGAACAGGAGGGACTATTTCATGTTTTCTTTGGGGCACTGCTAAGTAATCTTCTGGTTTTCAACAAGTACAAAATCCCGGGGAGACGGTGCCAATAAGAGATCTATAACCGTCCATCTGTGTGTGTATGGACCTCCCAGTAGTGTGCAGACGTGGATTGTTGGGGATGAAAACAAAAGATTGACATACATGACTACAGAGGTGCAATCACAAAGAGACCATCAAAGAGACAGCGGGGGAGGGATCTGGGTCCCATGTGGGATGGTCGGATGGTCATGGGGGGGCGGCATTATCTGCACTGCCCATGGGGGGGCGGCATTGTCCGCACTGCCCATGGAGGGAGCGGCATTGTCCGCACTGCCCATGGGGGGCGGCATTCTCCGCACTGCCCATGGGGGGGGCGGCATTGTCCGCACTGTCCATGGGGGGCGGCATTATCCGCACTGCCCATGGGGGGCGGCATTATCCGCACTGCCCATGGGGGGCGGCATTGTCCGCACTGTCCATGGGGGGGGCGGCATTGTCCGCACTGTCCATGGGGGGGGCGGCATTGTCCGCACTGCCCATGGGGGGCGGCATTATCCGCACTGCCCATGGAGGGAGCGGCATTGTCCGCACTGCCCATGGAGGGAGCGGCATTGTCCGCACTGCCCATGGGGGGCGAGCCGGCGGCATTATCTGCACTGCCCATGGGGGGCGGCATTATCCGCACTGCCCATGGGGAGGTGGCATTGGGGGGCACTGAACCAATTGGCACCTTTGTTTTGTTTTTTGTGGGTTTACATCCACTTTAAATATTGCTTATAAATGTGTGTTTATTAGGATTGTACAATAAGTACATGGGTTGTGTGTATGTCAGGGGTTGACAAATTTGCTTTGAATTTAGGAGCCAGTTTTTGTTTTTTTAGAGTGGTATGGATTGTCAGCTCCCGGGGTAAGGCCACTCATTTTCACCCCCTATCCCTAACTCACAATGGAGCACCCAGTCAATAACTCCATTGAAACGCTGTTACATCAGGGTTATGGGCTGACCAGAAAGAGAGTAAAGCTGGCAACAGATGGAACTGGCTGGCACTGGCAGGTGACACTGGTTTGGAACTGGCAGGTGACACTATTGGCACTGGCAGGTGGTACTGGTTTGGAAGTGGCAGGTGGCCCTGGTTGGTGGTGGCACTAGTTGTCACTGGCAGATGGCACTGATTGGTGGTGGCACTGGTTGGCGGTGGCACTAGTTGGCACTGATTGGCGGTGGCACTGGCAGGTGGCACTGATTGGTAGTGGCAGGTGGCACTGATTGGCATTGGCAGGTGACACTGGTTTAGAACTGGTAGGTGGCACTGATTGGCGGTGGCACTGGTTGGTGGTGGCAGGTGGTATTGATTGGCGGGGGCAGGTGGCACTGATTGGCGGTGACACTGGTTGGTGGTTGCAGGTGGTATTGATTGGCGGTGGTACTGGTTGGTACTAGCAGATGGCACTGATTGGTGGTGGCAGGTGGCACTGACTGGCCGTGGCACTGATTAGCACTAGCAGGTGGCACTGATTGGCGGTGGCACTGGCAGATGCCACTGGTTGGCGCTGGTAGGTGGCACACGGAGCCCTCTGTTACTGAAATGTAACAGAGGAGCTGTCAGAATTGAGCTTAAAGCGGAGCTCCACCTTAAAGTGGACCTTCTGCTCATTGGAACCCTCCCCCCCTCCGGCGCCACAATTGGCACCTTTCAGGAGGGAGGGGGGTGCAGGTACCTGTACAGTACAGGTATCTGCATCACTTCCGGCGTAGATTCTGCAGAATCCACGCCCCTTTCCGCAGAATCTACGCCCCTTTCCGAAGGTCCCCCGCTGCCTGCTGGGAAACACACGGATCCCAGAGACAGCGGGGACCATCCTTATTGCGCAGAGCGACTCGCGCATGCGCAGTAGGGAACCGGGAAATGAAGCCGAAAGGCTCCACTTCCTGATTCCCATAGCCAAGATGGTGGCGGCAGCACCCGAGAGACGATCGAGAGATTGGCTTCGGGTGCCGACATCGCGGGCGCGCTGGGCGGGTAAGTGTCATTATTCTAAAAGTCAGCAGCTGCAGTATTTGTAGCTGCTGACTTTTAAAAAAAAAATGGCGGACTCCCGCTTTAATGTCGGAATGGGCGGGACCCGGCCGGGGTGTGAAGCTGACAAGTAACAGAGAGGCGGTGTAGTGTCATATTTTGCTCCCCATCATAGAATGTTCCGGAAGTGACGCTGCGGCCAGAAATTTAGCACTGCGCATGCGCCATGCGTTCCAAACACTTGCGCCATGCGTTCCAAATGATTTGCGACAATGCAGACCAGTGAAACCGTCAGATAATGTCAGAGAAGTGAGGGGAGGTAATCCCCTCCCTGAGCCACAGTTACCCGCTCTCTCTCCGCCGCTCTCCGCTCTGTCTAAAGTTAATGTCACGATTACCTCCCCTCACTCCCGTGACATTATCTGACGGTTTCACTGAACTACATTGTCGGAAATCCTCTGGAACGCATGGTGCAAGCATTTGGAACGCATCGCGCATGCGCAGTGCAAAATTTCCTGCCGCAACGTCCTTTCCGGAGCGTTCTATGATGGGAGCAAAATATGACACTACAGCGGATATGTTGGGGTGGGCGGGACCCGGCCGGGGTAGGGCGGGACTCAGCAGCTATCAAACACCAGCCAACGATTGGGCTGCTTAAGAAAAGAGGCGCGGCCACATACACGTAGCGGCCCGCCCAGATTCAATTGGCTGGTGTTTGATAGCTGCCGGGTCCCGCCCACCCCGGCCGGAGGAGGGAGGAGGACGGCAGTCAGTGTTAATGCTCTGCATGTCTGGGGCGTCAATAGTGAGCGGGCTGGTGGCAGCTTAGGGGCCAGGTTGTGATTTCTGGTCGCATTGGCGACCCGGCGCCTGGGGTTTGTGGAGCCCTGGTGTATGTCGTGTTGATTGTAACTAAAAAATGTAATAAAAAAGGACTTGATTTAAAAAATATTAAAAAAACATATGTACCTATGGGAATGTGACCCCAAAAAAAATTTGGGGAAAAAAATTTTTTTTTTTGAAAAATAAAAAAAATTATGAAAAAAAAAAATCTTTGAAAAAAATTTGTGAAAATTTAAAAAAAAAAAAAAAAAATCTTTGAAAAAAAACACTTACCAATCTCAGTGTCTGTATTCCGGCGATGTCTATTGACTTTACCGAAACATTCAACGACGGCTCTGAAACAGCCGCGCACAAACGCTCGGGTCCTCTTCAGCTTGGAGGGCTTTTTGGTTGGGGTATCTGCAGGCTGGTCACTGACACCTCCTACCATGGCCCTTCCTTTGCTGGCTTTCTCTTTGATGTTTTTCAGAGAAAGAATCTGATTACATTTAAATCGGTTCATTATTAAGAATAAAGAAACTCGCTTTAAATGTATGAGAATAGATATTGCAATGAAATTGAATTGACCGAAATCAAATCCAATAATATCACAAGGTATCTCTCAGGACAGCAGAAGCCAACCTCACTGCTCAGCGATCAGCCAGCTTCTGTGATGCCTTCTGTCCCTGCCGCTGAATATATAGGGTGACAGTGACTTTGGCTCAGCCAATGAAATCACAGTGACTTTGGCTCAGCCAATCACAGTGACTTTGGCTCAGCCAATCACAGTGACTTTGGCTCAGCCAATGAAATCATGTGCTTTTTTTTTTTTTTTTTTTTAATTAACTGACAATTCGGGCCGGCAGTTGACGCATGCGCAGTTTGATCGGGATTTTTGCGGCATCTTCCGCGCATGCGTCAACTTTCGGGCCGATCGGGATTTTTTGCGGCATCTTCCGCGCATGCGTAAACTACCGGGCCGATCGGGATTTTTTTTTCGCGGCATCTTTCGCGCATGCGTCAACTTCCGGGCCATCGGGATTTTTTTTTTTTTGCGGCATCTTCCGCGCATGCGTCAACTTCCGTCCCGGAAGTTGACGCATGCGCAGTGTGATCGGAATTTTTGTGGCATTCTCGCACATTCGTCAACTTCCGGGTTGAAGGGCGCCGAATATGTCGTTACAGATGAAGAATAAATCTACAGGAAAATGGCGGCTGAGGGTGACAGGAAGTTCCGGTCGGTGATGTATTTCCGGTGGAGGTGAGATCCCGGAAGTGGTATGGGAGGTGATCGGAGAGGGGGGAGGGTAGACATGTCTCCTCGTACAATCTTCTCTGTACGATGATCGGAGGAGATCTGCCCGGGTTTGTGCTCTCCCGACATCCGGACACATTAGACATGCAGTAGCTCCGCTCTGTAGACCAGTCCCAGGCTCCAGTGAGATCACCGCCCCCCTGTGTCATGTCAGACTGTCAGTGTATGAACAGATTTCCTCTCCCGTCAGCAGACTCCCCTCCCCCCCTCTCCAGACGAAGAAGATGATATCCCTCTCTCTCTCCAGCAGCACGGCCCCCCTTCTTCCCCGCTCCAGTGGCCAATGTCCTGCAACAGCCGCCCGGGTCACACACTCTACTGTCTATGACTCTGCGCCTGCGCTCTCTGCCCCACCGGCCAGCGCCGATGCCAGCCATAGACAGTGCATGGAACTGTCTGGTCTCCTAGCAACCTGGGACGCGATGAGAGAGAGCATGGTGATAGACTCCGCCCCCACTTCGCATTTACATCTTTGGGGGGGGGGGGGGGGAGCACTGTATGATAGGATTGTACAGCTAACAGGGTGGGGGCGTCACCCGGGGAAGGTCTGTAATGCTCAGTGGCTCAAAATCTTTGCCCTCTGTGCCCTCAAACACTATGGGGTCACTCTACCGGTCCCCCTCCCTGCCCCCTCCATGTCACTCTACCTGTCCCCCTCCATGTCACTCTACCTGTCCCCCTCCATGTCACTCTACCTGCCCCCTCCATGTCACTCTACCTGCCCCCTCCATGTCACTCTACCTGTCCCCTCCATGTCACTCTCCCTGTCCCCCTCCATGTCACTCTGCCTGTCCCCTCCATGTCACTCTGCCTGTCCCCCTCCATGTCACTCTACCGGTCCCCCTCCATGTCACTCTACCTGCCCCCTCCATGTCACTCTACCTGTCCCCTCCATGTCACTCTCCCTGTCCCCCTCCATGTCACTCTGCCTGTCCCCTCCATGTCACTCTGCCTGTCCCCCTCCATGTCACTCTGCCTGTCCCCTCCATGTCACTCTGCCTGTCCCCTCCATGTCACTCTACCTGCCCCCTCCATGTCACTCTCCCTGTCCCCCTCCATGTCACTCTCCCTGTCCCCCTCCATGTCACTCTACCTGTCCCCTCCATGTCACTCTCCCTGTCCCCCTCCATGTCACTCTACCTGCCCCCTCCATGTCACTCTCCCTGTCCCCCTCCATGTCACTCTACCTGCCCCCTCCATGTCACTCTACCTGCCCCCTCCATGTCACTCTCCCTGTCCCCCTCCATGTCACTCTGCCTGTCCCCTCCATGTCACTCTGCCTGTCCCCCCTCCATGTCACTCTACCTGCCCCCTCCATGTCACTCTACCGGTCCCCCTCCATGTCACTCTACCTGTCCCCTCCATGTCACTCTCCCTGTCCCCCTCCATGTCACTCTGCCTGTCCCCTCCATGTCACTCTGCCTGTCCCCCTCCATGTCACTCTGCCTGTCCCCTCCATGTCACTCTGCCTGTCCCCTCCATGTCACTCTGCCTGTCCCCTCCATGTCACTCTACCTGCCCCCTCCATGTCACTCTCCCTGTCCCCCTCCATGTCACTCTCCCTGTCCCCCTCCATGTCACTCTACCTGCCCCCTCCATGTCACTCTACCTGTCCCCTCCATGTCACTCTCCCTGTCCCCCTCCATGTCACTCTACCTGTCCCCTCCATGTCACTCTGCCTGTCCCCCTCCATGTCACTCTACCTGTCCCCCTCCATGTCACTCTCCCTGTCCCCCTCCATGTCACTCTACCTGTCCCCCTCCATGTCACTCTGCCTGTCCCCCTCCATGTCACTCTGCCTGTCCCCCTCCATGTCACTCTGCCTGTCCCCCTCCATGTCACTCTGCCTGTCCCCCTCCATGTCACTCTACCTGCCCCCTCCATGTCACTCTACCTGTCCCCCTCCATGTCACTCTACCTGCCCCCTCCATGTCACTATACCTGTCCCCTCCATGTCACTCTGCCTCTCCCCTCCATGTCACTCTCCCTGTCCCCCTCCATGTCACTCTCCCTGTCCCCCTCCATGTCACTCTCCCTGTCCCCCTCCATGTCACTCTACCTGCCCCCTCCATGTCACTCTGCCTGTCCCCCTCCATGTCACTCTACCTGTCCCCCTCCATGTCACTCTACCTGTCCCCTCCATGTCACTCTGCCTGTCCCCCCTCCATGTCACTCTACCTGTCCCCTCCATGTCACTCTACCTGTCCCCTCCATGTCACTCTGCCTCTCCCCTCCATGTCACTCTGCCTGTCCCCCTCCATGTCACTCTCCCTGTCCCCCTCCATGTCACTCTCCCTGTCCCCCTCCATGTCACTCTACCTGCCCCCTCCATGTCACTCTCCCTGTCCCCCTCCATGTCACTCTACCTGCCCCCTCCATGTCACTCTACCTGCCCCCTCCATGTCACTCTACCTGCCCCCTCCATGTCACTCTCCCTGTCCCCCTCCATGTCACTCTACCTGTCCCCTCCATGTCACTCTGCCTGTCCCCCTCCATGTCACTCTGCCTGTCCCCCTCCATGTCACTCTGCCTGTCCCCTCCATGTCACTCTGCCTGTCCCCTCCATGTCACTCTCCCTGTCCCCCTCCATGTCACTCTACCTGTCCCCTCCATGTCACTCTCCCTGTCCCCCTCCATGTCACTCTACCTGCCCCCTCCATGTCACTCTCCCTGTCACTCTACCTGCCCCCTCCATGTCACTCTACCTGTCCCCTCCATGTCACTCTACCTGTCCCCTCCATGTCACTCTACCTGTCCCCTCCATGTCACTCTACATGTCCCCCTCCGTGTCACTCTCCCTGTCCCCCTCCATGTCACTCTACCTGTCCCCCTCCATGTCACTCTCCCTGTCCCCTCCATGTCACTCTCCCTGTCCCCTCCATGTCACTCTGCCTGTCCCCTCCATGTCACTCTGCCTGTCCCCTCCATGTCACTCTGCCTGTCCCCCTCCATGTCACTCTGCCTGTCCCCCTCCATGTCACTCTCCCTGCCCCCTCCATGTCACTCTCCCTGTCCCCCTCCATGTCACTCTACCTGCCCCCTCCATGTCACTCTACCTGTCCCCTCCATGTCACTCTACCTGCCCCTCTCCATGTCACTCTACCTGCCCCTCTCCATGTCACTCTGCCTGCCCCTCTCCATGTCACTCTGCCTGCCCCTCTCCATGTCACTCTGCCTGTCCCTCTCCATGTCACTCTGCCTGTCCCTCTCCATGTCACTCTGCCTGTCCCTCTCCATGTCACTCTGCCTGTCCCCCTCCATGTCACTCTGCCTGTCCCCCTCCATGTCACTCTGCCTGTCCCTCTCCATGTCACTCTGCCTGTCCCCTCCATGTCACTCTCCCTCTCCCCCTCCATGTCACTCTGCCTGTCCCCCTCCCTGTCACTCTGCCTGCCCCCCTCCATGTCACTCTACCTGTCCCCCTCCCTGCCCTCTCCCTGTCCCCCTCCATGTCACTCTGCCTGTCCCCCTCCATGTCACTCTGCCTGTCCCCCTCCATGTCACTCTGCCTGTCCCCCTCCATGTCACTCTGCCTGTCCCCCTCCATGTCACTCTGCCTGTCCCCCTCCATGTCACTCTGCCTGTCCCCCTCCATGTCACTCTGCCTGTCCCCCTCCATGTCACTCTGCCTGTCCCCCTCCATGCCACTCTACCTTCCCCCTCCCTGTCCCCCTCCATGTCACTCTGCCTGTCCCCCTCCATGCCCCTCTACCTGTCCCCCTCCCTGCCCTCTCCCTGTCCCTCTCCATGTCCCTCTCCCTGTCCCTCTCCCTGTCCCCCTCCCTGCCCTCTCCATGTCACTCTGCCTGTCCCCTCTCCACGTCACTCTGCCTGTCCCTCTCCACGTCACTCTGCCTGTCCCTCTCCACGTCACTCTGCCTGTCCCTCTCCACGTCACTCTGCCTGTCCCTCTCCACGTCACTCTGCCTGTCCCTCTCCACGTCACTCTGCCTGTCCCTCTCCACGTCACTCTGCCTGTCCCTCTCCACGTCACTCTGCCTGTCCCTCTCCACGTCACTCTGCCTGTCCCTCTCCACGTCACTCTGCCTGTCCCTCTCCACGTCATTCTGCCTGTCCCCCTCCATGTCACTCTGCCTGTCCCCTCTCCACGTCACTCTGCCTGTCCCCTCTCCACGTCACTCTGCCTGTCCCTCTCCACGTCACTCTGCCTGTCCCCCTCCACGTCACTCTGCCTGTCCCCCTCCATGTCACTCTGCCTGTCCCTCTCCATGTCACTCTGCCTGTCCCTCTCCACGTCACTCTGCCTGTCCCTCTCCACGTCACTCTGCCTGTCCCTCTCCACGTCACTCTGCCTGTCCCTCTCCACGTCACTCTGCCTGTCCCTCTCCACGTCACTCTGCCTGTCCCCCTCCACGTCACTCTGCCTGTCCCCCTCCACGTCACTCTGCCTGTCCCCCTCCATGTCACTCTGCTAGCTATATATATATATATATATATATATATATATATATATATATATATATATATAAAATCATACACCCATGTGTGTTGGCTTTGATTTGGGGTGTCTGAACCGGTTCACAAGCATTAGACCACTGGCGCCTGATAAACATGGAACAGTGCAGAGAAATAGAAGGTAAGTGCTTAAGCCCAGGGGTTAAACAGTCCTGTTCCTTCCCCTGGCCGCCAGCTGATTCCACAGAATATACTGGAATGGCTGAACAGCCTTATGGCTCATTTGCATATGTGGTGTCCTCTGAAGAGCAATCCACATTTGTATTGTTCTTCAGATGGCATTTGGCAGGGAGGAGGCGTTATATCACCTCCTCGCCACCTGTTTTAAACCCCACAGCATCGCCCCGCAATTGAATGCATTGCACATGGAAGCGGGAAGTCCCCATTCACTTGAATGGTCCTCATTTGGCAGGCAATACTGCTCACTGATCCCAACAGTGCAGACATGTTCTGCCGCACTTTGATGCAAAACATTTTGTCTGTGGCAGCCGGCGGGTATACATCCCCCTCTGCTGCATTTTCAGCTGAAGGGGAATGGTTGGGAGCAGTTAAAACACAGCTCAACCTCAAAATTTTACCCCCAACCACAAGTGTAAACGGAGTCATAAAGCACTCTGAAGAGTGATCCATAGCGGAAGGTATTTGACAGGTGGTGAAGAAGAGTTATGTTGCCTCCTCATCACCTGTTTTAAATCCCTAAAAACCCCTAAAACCCCCTGCCATTGTGCTGTAGCCATGTGCATTGCACACAGTTATAGCGCAGCCCCATTCAGGTGAATGGGTTGAGTTAAGCAAGCGCAGGGCCATGCACCACTAAAATGTTCGGGTTTGGCTTGAAGAAAAGGTGGAAACCCTAGTCACCCCACAGGGGGCGGGGCCATGTATGCGTCACCCCACAGGGGGCGGGGCCATGTATGCGTCACCCCACATGTCCTACAGATGGGATTTCTCTGAACATTTCCTTCCTCCAAGATGATGTGGGGGGGGGGGATTGTAGATCGGGGGTATTATGGGGGGATTTTTACTGCGCATGGGGCTGCCCGGAATTTGACGCATGCGCAGCTTGATCTGTATTTTTGCGGCATCTTCCGCGCATGCGTCAACTTCCGGCCCGGAAGTTGACGCAGTGCAGTTCGATCTGGATTTTTGCGGCTTCTCCCGCGCATGCGTCGGGTGGGAATTCACGGAATGCGTAGAAGGAGCTGATTTTGGCGGCTCTTACTGCCGGGGATCCGCTGTTTTATTAACAGTCCGTGTTTCCCTCTATATAGTACGGAGTGCACTGAATGTGCTTTTCCTGCGCGGCTTCTCACACAGCGCACTGTGATCAACACTGCGCCCCCTACAGTCCCTCCGGGGGAAATACTAGAAATATAGAAATATTACTGAGAGCGATACAATGATATCCCACGTGGATGAATATTCTCCATGGATTCTCCTCCTCCAACTTCCATCTATCAGATAATAATGAACACAAAGTCTCCCTCTTCCATTTCTCCATTTCATTTTAGACGATTACTTAGAACACCAAACTATATATGTTTATATTTCTAGCAGAGGCGCTGGAGAATAAAATGGTGGATAAAAATTCACTTTAATGAATAATAATGCAATAACACACAGAATATACCTCATGTTTTTGGTAAAATATAAAAGATGACGTCACGCTGAGTAAACGGACGCCGGACACTATTGCAACCCCAAAGTCACACAATTTTGCCGCGACTTGAACTCGCCTGTGTATTCTTGATGTCTCTGGACCTCAAGTCGCATCAAAGCGCTACCAAAGTACTACTACAAAGGACTATTGTGAAGTGGCAGAGATATGAACGATACTCATTGGAAATCATGGGGAATGACTTGTCATGTGACTTTGCAGTCCCAGGTCACATGATAAGTCGCACTAGTGGAATCCGAGCCTTAATCTTCCGTCTGCACATGGAATGGCGACAAACACAGGAGAATTGTTTCTCTTGCTATAACTGACAAAACAAAATTCACCTCTTTTTTTTCCTCAAATAGAGTTTTCTTTTGGTGGTATTTGATCATCTCTGCGTTTTTAAATTTTTTGTGCTATAAACAAAAGAAGAGCGACAATTTTGAAAAAAAATAAATATTTTTAACTTTTTGCTATAATACATATCCCCCAAAAATATATAAAAAATTATTTTTTTTCCTCAGTTTAGGATCACATATTTTTGGCAAAAAAAAATCGCAATAAGCGCATATCGATTGGTTTGCACAAAAATTATAGAGCCTGCAAAATAGGGGATAGTTTATGGCATTTGTTTTTTTACTAGTAATGATCTGCGATTTTTATCGGGACTGCGACATTATGGCGGACACGGCGGACAATTTTGGGACCATTGGCATTTTTACAGCAATCGGTGCTATACAAATGCATTGGTTACTGTAAAAATGTCACTAACAGGGAAGGGGTTAACACTAGGGGGCGATGAAGGGGTTAATTATGTTCCCTAGTGTGTGTTCTAACTGAAGAGGGAGGGTACTGTGAAGGGTAAGAGATCGCTTTTCATACTCTGACAGACGATCTGTCACTTCTCCGCTCAGAGAATCGGAAACGTACACACACAGACCCCGGTTTTCCGCGTGCCCCGAGTGATCGCGGGAGCCTGGCGGTGATCACGACCGCTGGGCACTCGCATAGGCACCATAGGCGAGCAGGCGGCGTGCGCGCACCCCTAGCGGCCACAGGGGGAAGCCTCGTTACATAACGTTTCACCCAGCCGTGCCATTCTGCCGCTCTACAACCTGGATAAAAAAGTGTCTCTTTGCTCTGTCCCTTTCATCTTTTATCACTTTTATTTCTATTACAAACAATTCCTTGTGATAGCAATATAGGGTGACAGGTCCTCTTTATGGAGACATCTGCGCTCACATCTCTCCTCTACCCTTGAAAGCATGAGAGCAAAAGAAAAAACACTGATGTCATTCTTGAAGGGTGACACTTCCTCCATGTTCCCCTCCTCGATGAGCACCAAGTGTTGGTCACATAGGAGACCTACCCTGGGGGGGCGGGGGAGGGGTTCTTTTGGGCTACGCTAGGCACTGGAGATAGGATCACATTGGGTACTTTTACTTGCACGGCCAACTTGACTTTCGTTACTCTCCTGATGTTCATAAACACCATAAAAGTCACTTGTGCATTTATAGGAGGGGCAATTAGAGCCAATGCCCTCTCCACCTATCCAGCGTATCTCCCCTACCCCACTCCCAGTAACAGTAAGGGGTCCTGCAGCGCACCGAACGAAGACTCCATGCGCACACACACACTTACAGTGGTTGTAAACCCATTACAACAACTTTATGCTACAAGTAAGCCTATAATAAGGCCTATAATAAGGCTTACCTGTAGCTACCCAGGATATCTCCTAAACCTGCACTGCTTGGGAGACATCCCCTGTCCCCTGCATGTGCCGATGACATCCACGCATGCGCACTGGGGAAAACTGAAGCAATGGCCCGTATGGCTCGGCTCCTGAGGCGCATGCGCGGGAGTGACATCATCACGGCTCTGGCCAAAAACAGCGCCGGAGCCACGATATCCAGAAGTAACCACTGGGAGAGATGTCGCCGGCCGGAGGGGGAGAGGAGGACGACTGCGGGGGCTTCGTTCTCGGGTAAGTAATTCATAATCACCTAGTAACTAGCTCATTATGCCTTTGTCTTGCAGGGTTTTTTGTTTTTTTTAACCAGGGTTTACAATCACTTTAACTTTTGCTTTTCCATACCTGTGCCCAGGCTGAGGACTTCTGTGCCGTTGATCTGCTCCCGTTGCTATAGGAGACGGCCCACTCACGGAGTTGAGTGCCAACAACAACTCCTCCTCATGGAACAAGCTATCCCACCTGTCACATGTACACAAAACAGGCTGCTAGAGAAACCTTCATTACCCTTGGTAAGCAACTGCTGCATTCTGTAGCACATTAACCCTTGTACTGCTGTCTTCATACCCCAATGTGTTTAACTGACCCAAGGTGAAAACTATATGCGCCAGTTACTTGCATCAAACCCCTTAAATAACTTCAGACCAGGCAAGAACAAAACTTTACAAAAAAAAATGGTGTAATTACAGTCAACAACAATAACGGTCTTTTCCTAGCATCCCTAGTCCTAACTTAGGCTTGATGGCTGCCCCAGCATACCTGCGTAGGATACAGTCTATTATGGCAGGATTCCAGCAGTGGTGTCTGGGCGTTTTGTAGTTCTATTCAGAGATGCTCCGGCTTTGGCAGTGGCTTATGTGGGCGTATTCCAGTAACGGCATTACTCTCCCCTCCATCAGACCCCCATCCCATTTTATATAGCACAGGACCAGTGGGTTGGACCCCAGAAAGAACCGCTTCAACACTAACCCTCCCGGCTGGGGAAGCATGAAACTCCACCTCCCCCCTAAAACACAAGCTGTCCTGGCTGCATAACACACCCCAAGATTACACATTTTACAGATAGAAATGACAAAGTGCAGCCGAACCTTATACAGGATGAAACAGTGCAGTGTGTCAAACTGGCATAAGAAAATACAATGAACACTTCTCAAACATTAGAAGTCGGGGTCTGGCAGGTATATGGTTAGAACTCGGCGATGACTGACAATCAACCATCAAGCTTAACTATTTCCATCTGTTTGATGATGATCTGCCTTCCTATGTTGTAGAAGCGGGATAGGTGCTGGAACTCTGCCTTGACATACTCATTTTGCTGTTGGAAGCAGCGCGTATGTTCTGCTACATTGCGCTTCCTCCAGATGGCTCTACTCTACAGTTTGGGTCTCTTTTCCTCCAGTTGTTGGGAGAGGAGTTCAGGCACAAAGGGGAACACTCGCCCGTAGGTTCTCCATATATCACTACAACTGGGCTACACGGGTAATCTGCCCTTTGTAATGGCATCTGGTGGCCGTAGGTAATTGTGCCCAGTATGTTCCATAAGGGCGGATTCAAATGCAAGTGATTCTTGTGCCTGAGGGGGACGAGGACAAGGCATAGATTGCTCCGTGGCGGCGGTAGTAATTCCTCCTCAAGGTCAAAGGTGAGACTTTCCCAGGATATCCCCTTGGGTTGGTCACAGGATGAAGGGATCTCAGCATCAGCAGAGTCTCTTTGGCTGGGGCATATTCAAGCAATGGGGGCAGATGAATGTCTGGCACTGGAGAATGCAGAATAGAGGGGCTGTTGCAGTCTGGACAGTCTATAGTAGATGGAGACGGCAGCCCCTCCAGGATGAGCGCTAGAGCACTTCAACAGCTTTCCTGACTGGATGAGATCTTGGCTTTGGTGGCATGGGACAGCAGCTTGACCCTTGAGCCGGTGGAGGAGGCCATGCCGGTGAAGTGACTCTTACAGTGTTTAATCATTTTCGCCAGGGTGGTTTGGTAAGAGTATCAGCTCCATCAGTGGGGAGATTATTAGGAAGGTCATCAGACCCATCGCACTGGAGAACAGTGGTGGAGCAGTGGTGTATCACAGATGTGGCAGCGAGCACCAGGGCCATGTATAGCTAGGTGCCTCTTGCAGGTAGGACAGATGACCTAAGAGCCAACCCATATACTGGTTGGAACTGTTCCCCAGTATCAGTGAATGGAGGGATTATTATTATTATACACGATTTATATAGCGCCAACAGTTTACGCATCACTTTACAATGTATGGGGGGACAACACAATTATAGTACAATACAAAAGATACAGGAGGGCCCGGCCCGTAGAGCTTACATTCTAAAGGGAGGGGGTGGTGGTACAAAAGATAATAGCTGCAGAGAATGATTTGATGGGGGGGCTCGGGGACGGTTGTTAGGTGGGGGTGGGATCAGCTTCCCTGAATAAATGAGTTTTCAGTGAACTCCTAAAGGTGGACAGGGTAGGGGCTGATCGGATAGACTGGGGCAGGGAGTTCCAGAGGAAGGGAGAGGCTCTGGAGAGGGAGGGGGGGCGAGTTGAGGAGAGGAGAGGGAGGGGGGGGCGAGTTGAGGAGAGGGAGGGGGGCGAGTTGAGGAGAGGGAGGGGGGCGAGTTGAGGAGAGGGAGGGGGGGCGAGTTGAGGAGAGGGAGGGGGGGGCGAGTTGAGAAGAGGGAGGGGGGGGCGAGTTGAGGAGAGGGAGGGGGGGGCGAGTTGAGGAGAGGGAGGGGGGGGCGAGTTGAGGAGGCGGAGGGGGGGGCGAGTGAGGAGGCGGAGGGGGGGGCGAGTTGAGGAGGCGGAGGGGGGGGCGAGTTGAGGAGGCGGAGGGGGGGGGCGAGTTGAGGAGGCGGAGGGGGGGGGCGAGTTGAGGAGGCGGGGGGGGGGGTGCGAGTTGAGGAGGGGGGGGGGGGCGAGTTGAGGAGGCGGAGGGGGGGGCGAGTTGAGGAGGGGGGGGGCGAGTTGAGGAGGCGGAGGGGGGCGAGTTGAGGAGGGGGGGGGGGGCGAGTTGAGGAGGCGGAGGGGGGGGCGAGTTGAGGAGGGGGGGGGGGGCGAGTTGAGGAGGCGGAGGGGGGGAGCGAGTTGAGGAGACGGAGGGGGGGGCGAGTTGAGGAGAGGGGTGAGTTGAGGAGACGGAGGGGGTGAGGAGTGGGAGAGATAGATCTGGGTGTCGTCGGCATAGAGGTGGTATTGGAAGCCATGGGAGGTTATCAGGTGGCCCAGGGAAGAGGTATAGAGTGAGAATAGGAGGGGCCCAAGGACGGAACCTTGGGGTACCCCAACAGAAAGAGGAGGGGGTGCATCGCTGGACCCTGGACAGGTAAGTGTCTGCTTATTAAAAGTCAGCAGCTGCCGTGTTAGTAGCTGCTGACTTTTTTTTTTTCTTTTCTTTTTTTTAAGTGGAACTCCGCTTTAAACACCATAGACTTGTTAATAGTAAAGATAATATAAGAGAATCGTGAAGTGAAGCATTGCGGCTTCACTGCCCAGTTCCCTCCTGTGTGAGTGGCACTGCGCATCTTCACTGGTCCCCGTTGTGTCCCGGGAACTGTGTGTTTCCCAGAACACAACGGGGGGGGGGGGGGGGCATCTGTGGCTAGCTATTCCTGGAAGTGGGGACAGATACCTGGATTATACAGGTATCTGCACCCCCTCCCCCCTGAAAGGTGCCAATTGCGGCAGCGGAGGGGGGTGGGGAATCCGATGAGTGGAAGTTCCACTTTAGGGTGGAAATATGCTGTAAGTAGATGAAGGGCGTATGTATAGGCTCTACTTAAGGTGATAGGCAAGGACTTGCCATCTATAAGTGATTATAAAAAAAAACGTCATTATGTAAGGAGTTAGAAATGTAAATTGCAGTACATATTGCGTTGAATGTTATGTGTTTCTGTGTCATAACCTATAATATGTAGTGGAATTTTCTATTTTTCTGTCCATCCTTTATAGTGGTCCCACTTATTGTCTTGTGGTCTTTGTTCTTCTCACAGCCTCTTGCAGATGATAAGACCATTCTGGTCAAGCAGAGGACCCTGAAGCAGCTCTCGGTGAATGCGCGGAGGAGCCATGCACATGCTTTTACAATAAGCAGCAAATATCAGGTAGGACCTCCTTTCATTTCCACTGATGCCGTGCATGCATTTAGCATCTCAGCACAGCGCCTCACACTGGTGAGAAGTAATACACATTGGGCTTTAGCATTCAGATCTCTGAGGGGATGGAGCTAAAAGGCAAATAACTAGCAATACAGAGGAAGGGCCATTGCCAGCTCATAGGAAAACTCAGCTCTGCTAGCCAGCAATGGAACTCATGTTGCTAAACTGCTGCTAAAAGCTTTTGGTTGTGCTTCAGCTTAGACATCCTGTTGGCAAGTTAAAAAAAAATTGCAGGTAAAAGCACAGAAAAAAAATGGTTATTTGCAGCAATTTTCCTTTAGCAATGTAAGTCGTCATAATAAACATTGTAAATTCATAAAACATTGTTGGTGTTTATATACAGGATGTTTTTATACAAATACGGGATTTTAGCAGATGGAAATACATAAGTGTAAAATTCAAAGCTATCCACAAATATCTCGGCATCCTATAACTCTACGCGTTTCGTGGATTGGTCTCCCCTTCCTCAGGAGTAGATGCAAAAAATGTATAGTTCAGTTCTTTGGGTGCGGGGTACACTGGGAAATTTCTGTCCTTGTGGCTGTGGTAAAGTAACCCACGTAGACCTTGAGGACAAATGGAAGGCAGACCAAGGCATAATGAGGAGAATCCATAGCTTGTGTGTATAGATGAGAGCAGTGTGCTCTGTCCTCTTCACCTCCACCCAACCCCCCCCCCCCCCCCAAACACTGCCCTCCTTCACATGTAGGGGGCCACCTCATCCCTTTAAAGCCAAGTGCCTATTATATACACAGGTTCTGAGGCTCATTTAATATAGGAAAGGCACCAAGTGAGTTTAAATATCACATTAATCAGCCACAGAATCCGTGTGAATTAATGTGTTTAGTTTTAAAGGGATGAGATGGCAACTCAATTCACATCACACACACATCACACACACACCACACACACACCACACATCACACACACATCACACACACACATCACACACACATCACACACACATCACACACACACCACACACACACATCATACATCACACACACACCACACACACACCACACATCACATACACATCATACACACACACATCACACACACATCATACACACACACATATCACACACACATCATACACACACACATCACACACCACACCACGCACACACCACACCACACACACACCACACATCACACACACACATCACACCCACATCACACCCACATCACACCCACATCACACCCACACCACACCCACATCACACCCACACCACACCCACATCACACACACACCACACCCACATCACACACACATCACACACACATCACACACATCACACCACACATCACACATCACACATCACACACACATCACACACCCAGAATAGTGTCCTTTGTGCCCCCCCCCCACCTTCACTTTCATACCTTAGAACAAGCAGAGAGCAGGAGGCTGAACATTTCTCTATCGATTGTGGGAGGCACAGCATTGATCGGAGTGTGGTAGCCGGAGCTGACAGGGTTAACCTTTTGTAGTAACCAGCAGGTGATTGGCTGCTAGGACATCCCTGCATCCAATCACCTGCTAGTTATCTTTAAAAGTTAATCCCTGGCGGCTCCGCTACCACACTCCATTCTACTCCAATCTACTGCTCTCCGCCCGGCTGTTAGAATAACAACAGTGGAGGCTGAGGAAAAGAAGTGTCTCCTAAATGGTATGACCGCAGGTCCGGGTGGAACACTGGCTGGATCCGGACCACGGGCTGCTATTTAGTGATGACTGGTGTATAGTAATGGTGTGGCAGGAAGAGCCAAAGATCTATATTATGGATTGCTGAGAGTCGAAACTTCTAGGTGAATTATGATGGATTATTATTATGAATTATGATAATGTTCTTCTTCCTTTTTTTGGGGGGGGGATTCAGGTAGAGTGGAGAAGGGTTAGAAAAGAAAAAAAAAAAACATGAACAGCACAGTGCTTCTTCTGTGTAATTTGGTCCCTTCTATCACTTAAAGCGGAGTTCCACCCTAAAGTGGAACGTCCGCTCCTCAGAAGCCCCCCCCCCCGGTGCCACAATTGGCACCTTTCAGGGGGGAGAGGGGTACAGATAGCTGTATAATACAGGTATCTGCACCCACTTCCGGGCATAGATAGCTGCAGAATCCGTGGGTATTTATGCCACTTTCTACAGGGCCCCCGCTGTCTGCTGGGAAACACGTGGATCCCAGAGACAGCAGGGACCTTCCTTATTGCGCAACGCGACTCGCGCATGCGCAATAGGGAACCGGGAAGTGACGCCGCAAGGCTTCTCTTCCTGATTCCCACACCGAAGATGGTGGCGGCATCACCCGAGAGCCAACCGACAGATTGGCTTCGGGTGCTGACATCGCGGGCGCGCTGGAGGGGTAAGTGTCCATATTTTAAAACTCCCGCTTTAACATGCTTGGCTATACTCTCCCCTCTGTAAACTGACCATGGCTTATCATGGCTGCCCTGACACCGCGGTCAGTTTATGTGCCTCCGTCATTCGCAGCTCTCCTGTGTCCTCCCCTCCCCCATCCCTCCCCGCCTGTCATCTCATGACAGTGCCGCCCCTTCCCTCCTGCTGATAAAATATGTTGCTGTATAACTTATTTCAGAGGTCATCAAGGGATTCTCAGCCAATCCCACTGTACTTCTCAGATTGGGAGAGGAGAGCGACGGGCAGTCACGTGAGCGCTGAAATAAGTTATACAGCAATATATTTTTTATATAGAACATACACTGGGGCACATAACCTCATGGAACAAAGGGGATCTATAAAGTACACAAAGTAGCTTTACAAGCACTTTAATGAAGTCTTGGATAGCTGTAAAAAGAGACGTCTTCTTAAAGCACTTGTTGTGTCTGTTTAGTGGCACTGTGAGTTGTGGTGGAAGAGGAGATAAATGCTTTTGGGTGAAGAGGTGGTCACATGTGCCATACTGCTTCAATCGGTGGTGTGACATTCTCTACACCGGTGCTTGTCATCTCCTATGAGCGGTCACACGCAGATGGTATATACCTACTGACAATGATTATTTCCTAGTGTCACCCCATCTGTGCTTTTATACAACCTAATGTTAAAGTGGTGCTCCGCTCCACCTCCTCCCTCCTGTCAGTCATCTGGGACACGTGACAGGTCCCAGATGACTGCGCATGCAGTTAGAATTATACACAGTTAGAATGCCGGGGGGGGGGGGGGGGGGGTGGGGGGTGACAAGCAGAGCTTCATTCCCCCGCATCGCTGGCCCCTGGGACAGGTAAGTGTCCGATTTAGCTGCAGTATTTAATTTTTTATTTTTTAAGGGAATTCCTCTTGAAAGACAAATTTCCTTTTGTCTTTTTTATGATATATGTATGTTTTAAGATGTTTTTGGGATAAAAAAATGTATACTTACACTTTTGTATGCCAAGGCTTTGTGCGGTACCGTGAAGGTCCACAGTAGCCTCAGTCCACATTCCCCTCCATACTGTCTCCAAAAAAATGATAATAATGTAGTTTGGGTACAGTGTTGCATGACCGCGCAATTGGCATTCAAAGTGCAACAACGCTGAAAGCTGGAAATTGGCCTGGGCAGGAAGGGGGTGAAAGTGCCCGGTAGGCAAGTGGTGTAACCCCTTTTCCTCCAGACATAAAGAGTGCCCCCTTGTCCTCTGTGATGACCTGAAAGTGAAGAACTCAACACCAAGTTCAGTATGTGTTACTGTGTCCTCAAGGGTTGTAAAGTGGACCTTCATTCATTTTTTCAACTCTCCATCAATTACATTTTCTGCCCTTGTTGTTTTAACTTTAAATAGTAGAACATTTTTTCTACCAGTAAATCCCTTCTACAGCCCACTTCCTGTGTCTTCCCTGGTCATTAGCCTAGGCTTATCACATCATGCACAGCTCTCTCTCACTCTTGTAAGAGTTTGCCAGGAAGGGAGGGCGGATGAGTCATAAGAGGGCCAATGAGAGCTGCAGAGCTGGAGGTGTGCCTCTGTGTAAATCCAGGAAGTGAACAGGCAGCAGCTTCAGCTGCCCACAGTTAAAATGGCTGCAGCCAGACTCAGTGGAGGGAGATTTCTGCAGCATATTTGCCAAGTACAGAATCGCAGTATATATAAAATAATATGCAAAGTGGTTGGAGGGAAGCTTCAGAATGGCAAAAATGTTTTTATTACAAATGATGTGAGCACTAAAGTTCCTCCAGTCTCTCCTGATATTTTTTTTATTTTGTTGCCGGTCTCTGGACTCATTCCATTATAACTTTATATCTTTATCTTATTTTTTTTCCGGTCACCAGAACTGCACAGCGCATTCTGAATGATTTTTAGTAAATGTGATTACTGCCTATTCCTAATATACAGAAATGAAAATCCCAATCTAATCATTTCCCTTTTTCCTTCTTTCTCGGTGAGGCTCCGCCCTCCTGGCAGCCATTGCTGTTCATGGATTGGTGGATAACGGCGAGTTGGTTCTGGTGGAGAGAACGCTCAGTGACATTCAGGCACAGCTGCCACCTCCCATCAAACACAAGAAATTTGGAACAGAATTATTCTTTTTTTTTTCTACAAATCTCTATATTTTTGTCTTCATGGTTTATTATCACTGCAGTTAAGCTGCATCACTTTGACTGTGGTGCATAGTTCCTATCATGACACTTGTGGTGTAAAAGGCTTTATGTGGCCCTCGCCTGTCTAGAGAAGAAAACGCTGACGTGGGATGGACAGTCAACTGAACACGGCTTCTTTGTTTTCTTTTTTAATAAAATGACAAATCCAACTATAAGGAAATGACTGTTTGTTACTTTTCAATCTTCTTCTTCTTCTTTTAAAGCTGAATTTAGGCATACGGCTAAATCCACAGTTGAAATGCGTAGATGTGTGAACTCGTTTATCTGCAAAAAGATTTTCAATTCTGTTCAGCCAGTCATGTGATCAAAATCCAGACAGCATAGCCAGGTCCGTGACCTCCGGTGCAGCTAAGCTCCCGCTGATTGGACGTTGAAGGAGAAGTAGGCGGCTCATGAAGTCCTCACTGTGCCTGACCCCTCCTATAAGAATGTTCACCATATTACATTATATACATAAGGCTAGGGCTGCAACTAACCATTATTTCCATAATCCATTAGTTGGCCGATTATTGTTTCCATCGGTTAATAACCTTAAAAAAAAAAAAAGTGGGTCAAATTGACGTTCATTTTCAACCACAGCGATGGGAAAATTTGGAAATAGAAAACTTCTTAGTCAAAGGAATTTTCAGACAATGTTTGTGGTTTTCGTTCAGAAATTCGATTCATTTTAAAAACGGAATGTTAAAAACAAGTGAAAATTTCAAAAAAAATTCTTCTGTTCAGCGAATGTACAAAGATTCTTCATCTGAAACTCGATCGGTGTGGTCAGCATAAAGCTCGGTTCACACCTGTGCAGTTTGCTTTTGATCTGTTTCTGCAGTGCTTTTTGCTGTGCGTTTTTGATTTTTGCTCACGTGATTTTACTGCAATTTGCATTTTTTTCATTGTTTTTTAATCTGCCCAAAAAAAAAACAAATTGCTACAGAAACGCATTGCACGCTTTTCTGCAGCTTCTCCATTGAAGTATATTGAACCAATAAAGCACCATTTTGCGTTAAAAGTCTCTGACCCTTTCAGATGTGAACGTGTCCCATAGGAAACCATGGAAATGAACTGCAGAGCATTTCTGCAAAAAGTACCAATAAACACAGAGATGTGAACCAGGCCTAAGACTAAGTTTAGTAACATAACGGGGGGTAAAAAAAACTAAAATTAGCCCTTTATAGTACAAAAAAAGCAGATAATCACCACTATAAGGGGGTCATTTTTTTACTGTAGAACAGTGAGAGTAATATTTACAGTGGCGATTATTTTCTCTTTTTGTACTATAAAGGGCTAATTATTTATTTTTTTTGTAAACCCCATTATGTTACTGGCCGATTAACCGATTATGAAAATAGTAATCGATTAATTTCATAATCGATTAGTTGTCTAAGTTGTTTCAGCCCTAGTAATATCACACAGTATATGATGGGGGGGGGGGGTGGTAATATCACACAGTATATGATGTGGGTGGTAATATTACCGCCCCCCCATCATATACTGTGTGATATTACCACCCCCCATGATATACTGTGTGATATTACCGCCCCCCCATCATATACTGTGTGATATTACCACCCCCCCCATCATATACTGTGTGATATTACCACCCCCCATCATATACTGTGTTCTTTGTTTCTGTCATAAAATTTTGCTAATTAGTAATTTTTCTTCATAAATTTTCACCAACATTTATACTGCTACATATCTTTGGTAAAATCAGCCAAATGAGTGGATATTATTTGGTGTGTGTGAAAGTTATAGAGTTTACAAAAATTGATGAGATCTGATCAGGCCTTCAGTACATCAGGTGAGTCTCATTTCTGGAGACGCCAACAAGTCAGGAAAGTACAAATCCCCCCCAAATGACCCCTTTTTACAAAGTAGACATTCCAAGGTATTAAGTAGCATGGTGAGATTTTTTCAGTTGTCATTTTTTCCCACAATTCTTTACAAAATTGTCACCTCATCAGGTTATTTCTCACACACAACATATGCATACAACAAATTACACCCCAAAATACATTCTGCTCCTCCTCCTGAGTATGGTGATACCACATGTGTGAGACTTTTACACAGCCTGGCCACATACAGAGGACCAACATTGAAGTGGCACCTTCAGGCGTTCTACCAGCAAAAATGACACATCTCATTTCACAACCACCATCGGGAAGGGACATTTCACAGACAGATGTAACAAAAAAAACACTGATTTTTACATACTGTCCCTGTTTTTACTGAGGCTGGCAACCCTGATGGGGCCCCTTAGTGGCACAGGGCCCCCGGGCAGTGCCCAAGTGGCCCAATGGTCAGTCCGCCCCTGGGAGTAAGGCTCTGAGAACATCAATTACAGTTTTGGGAACTCATTTTGAAGGGGAATTGACAAATTGGGTGAATATGGAGAATGTGATGGAGAAAATCACCAAGAAGCTGGACTTCCGGAAATCTAAATGATTGACCTTGACGGGTCTTAATCAATACAGCCGTTTTATTGCCTTTGTTACACTTCAGTTTGATTTTCCCGCCAGGGATTTGGATGGTACAGAGGGCGCTCTGTTTTTTTTTTTTTGGGGGGGGGGTGACAAGATGGAGAGAGTCGCCCGGGGCAGTGGGGGTGAAGAAACCTTGTTTGGGTGGATACAGCGTCCTGGATATCTGGCTGGGACATTATGATGTTCTCTGGTGGGGGGATGGCGGCTTGTTTAATGTATTATCTGGCAGGTTGGTGTGCAAAATAATACCCCCCCCCCCTTCCTTTTTTTTATACTAGACTGGAGCAGTTTTTTAGGAAGCATGGGTTAAAGTGGTTATATAGTCATTTTTATGACTTTTATCTACAGGAAAGCCTATAATAAGGCCTATAATGAGGCTCACCTGTAGGTAAAATAAACTGTATGGTTTAGGAGATATTCCCCTCGCAATGCGCCGCACAGGGGATTCTCGGCTGACAGTCCGGCAGACACCGGACCCTGCCGGGAAGAAATCTCCGGCGCACATGCGTGGGAGTGACGATATCGCGGCTCCAGCCACTCACAGCGCTAGAGCCGCGATACCCGAAGACACGCCGAGGGAACATGTCAGCTCCCTCTGCGTGGATCGGGACACATGTTGAGGCCTCGTTCTAAGGTATTTCATAATGAGCTAGTATGAGGTGCATACTAGCTCATTATGCCTTTTCCTTCGCAGGTGAGGAAAAAAAAGAAACGTCAGCGGGTTTACAACCGCTGTAAGAGAATTGGGGGATGCCGGACTGATGAGACGGATTACCAGAGATGAAACGGTGGTGAATATCCGAGGTCTTGGCCCCAGGATGACAGAAATTTCCGATCAGTGGCGTCACCAACAGGCAGAAGGAGATCGCTCGGTGGCCTCTCAGAGATCTCTGCTGACGAGATTTCCTGAAAGCGAGAGATCTGTGCAGAGTGGAGATGTGCCCAAGGGAAGGATGGAGGGATACTGGAGGGGGAAGGATGGAGGGATAATGGAGGGGGAAGGATGTGCATAATGGAGGGGGAAGGATGGAGGGATAACGGAGGGGGAAGGATGGAGGGATAATGGAGGGGGAAGGATGGAGGGATAACGGAGGAGGAAAGATGGAGGGGGAATGACGGAGGGATAATGAAGGAGGATGGATGGAGGGATAACGGAGGAGGAAGGATGGAGGGATAACGGAGGAGGAAGGATGGAGGGATAATGGAGTAGGAAGGATGGAGGGATAACAGAGGAGGAAAGATGGAGGGATAATGGAGGGGGAATGACGGAGGGATAATGGAGGAGGAATGACGGAGGGATAATGGAGGGGGAAGGATGGAGGGATAATGTAGGAGGATGGATGGAGTAGGAAGGATGGAGGGATTACGGAGGAATAACGGAGAAGGAAGGACGGAGGAGGAAGGATGGAGGGATAATTGAGGAGGAAGGATGGAGGGATAATGGAGGAGGAATGACGGAGGGATAACGGAGAAGGAAGGATGGAGGGATAATGGAGGAGGAATGATGGAAGGATAACGGAGGAGGAATGACGGAGGGATAATGGAGGAGGAATGACGGAGGAGGAAGGATGGAGGAGGAATGACGGAGGGATAATGGAGGGGGAAGGATGGAGGGATAATGGAGGGGGAAGGATGGAGAGATAATGTAGGAGGATGGATGGAGTATGAAGGATGGACGGATAATGGAGGAGGAACGATGGAGGGACAATGGAGGAGGAAGGATGGAGGGATAACGGAGGAGGAAGGATGGAGGGATAATGGGGAGGGCTAATGGAGGAGGAATGATGGAGGGATAATGGAGGAGCAATGACGGAGGGATAATGGAGGAGGAATGACGGAGGAGGAATGACGGAGGGATAATGGAGGGGGAAGGATGGAGGGATAATGGAGGAGCAAGGATGGAGGGAAAATGGAGGAGGAATGACGGAGGGATAATGGAGGGGGAAGGATGGATGGATAGTGAAGGAGGAAGGATGGAGGGATAACGGAGGAGGAAGGATGGAGGGATAACGGAGGAGGAAGGATGGAGGGATAATGAAGTTGGAAGGATGGAGGGATAACAGAGGAGGAAAGATGGAGGGATAACGGAGGAGGAAGGACGGAGGGATAATGGAGAGGAAAGGACGGAGGGATAATGAAGAGGGTAGGATGGAGGAATAATGGAGGAGGAAAGATGGAGGGATAACAGAGGGGGAAGGACGTAGGAGGAATGACGGAGGGATAATGGAGAGGGAAGGACGGAGGGATAATGGAGGAGGAAGGATGGAGGGATAATGGAGAGGGAAGGACGGAGGGATAATGGAGGAGGAATGATGGAGGGATAATGGAGGGGGAAGGATGGAGGGATAATGTAGGAGGATGGATGGAGTAGGAAGGATGGAGGGATTATGGTGGAAGAATGATGGAGGAATAACGGAGAAGGAAGGACAGAGGAGGAATAATGGAGGGATAATGGAGGAGGAAGGATGGAGGGATAATGGAGGAGGAATGACGGAGGGATAACGGAGGGGGAAGGATGGAGGGATAATGTATTAGGATGGATGGAGTAGGAAGGATGGAGGGATTACGGAGGAAGAATGATGGAGGAATAACAGAGAAGGAAGGACGGAGGAGGAAGAATGGAGGGATAATGGAGGAGGAAGGATGGAGGGATAATGGAGAAGGAAGGATGGAGGGATAATGGAGGGGGAAGGATGGAGGGATAATGGAGGAGGAAGGATGGAGGGATAAAGGAGGAGGAAGGATGGAGGGATAACGGAGGAGGAAGGACGGAGGGATAATGGAGATGGAAGGATGGAGGGATAATGGAGAGGGAAGGATGGAGGGATAACGGAGGAGGAATGACTTAGGGATAATGGAGAGGGAAGGATGGAGGGATAATGGAGGGGGAAGGATGGAGGGATAACGGAGGAGGAATGACGGAGGGATAATGGAGGGGCAAGGATGGAGGGATAACGTAGGAGGAAGGATGGAGGGATAACGGAGAAGGAAGGATGGAGGGATAATGGAGGAGGAAGGACGGAGGGATAATGGAGAGGAAAGGACGGAGGGATAATGAAGAGGGTAGGATGGAGGAATAATGGAGGAGGAAAGATGGAGGGATAACAGAGGAGGAAGGACGTAGGAGGAATGACGGAGGGATAATGGAGGGGGAAGGATGGAGGGATAATGAAGGAGGAAGGATGGAGGGATAAGAAGGATGGAGGGATAACGGAGGAGGAAGGATGGAGGGATAATGGAGTTGGAAGGATGGAGGGATAATGGAGGGGGATGGATGGAGGGATAACAGAGGAGGAAGGATGGAGGGATAATGGAGAGGGAAGGACGGAGGGATAATGGAGGAGGAATGATGGAGGGATAATGGAGGGGGAAGGATGGAGGGATAATGTAGGAGGATGGATGGAGTAGGAAGGATGGAGGGATTACGGAGGAAGAAGGATGGGAGGGATAATGGAGGAGGAAGGATGGAGGGATTATGGTGGAAGAATGATGGAGGAATAAGGAGAAGGAAGGACAGAGGAGGAAGAATGGAGGGATAATGGAGGAGGAAGGATGGAGGGATAATGGAGGAGGAATGACGGAGGGATAACGGAGGAGGAAGGATGGAGGGATAACGTAGGAGGATGGATGGAGGGATAATGGAGGGGGAAGGATGGAGGGATAATGTAGGAGGATGGATGGTGTAGGAAGAATGGAGGGATAATGGAGGAGGAAGGATGGAGGGATAATGGAGGAGGAAGGATGGAGGGATAATGGAGGAGGAAGGATGGAGGGATAACGGAGGAGGAAGGATGGTGGGATAATGGAGGAGGAATGATGGAAGGATAACGGAGGAGTAGGATGGAGGTATAATTGAGGGGGAAGGATGGAGGGATAATGTAGGAGGATGGATGGAGTAGGAAGGATGGAGGGATTACGGAGGAAGAAGGATGGAGGGATAATGGAGGAGGAAGGATGGAGGGATAATGGAGGAGGAAGGATGGAGGGATAATGGAGAGGGAAGGACGGAGGAATAATGGAGGAGGAATGACGGAGGGATAATGGAAGGGGAAGGATGGAGGGATAATGTAGGAGGATGAATGGAGTAGGAAGGATGGAGGGATAATGGAGGAGGAAGGATGGAGGGATAACGGAGAAGGAAGGACAGAGGAGGAAGGATGGAGGGATAATGGAGGAGGAAGGATGGAGGGATAATGGAGGGGAAGGATGGAGGGATAATGGAGGAGAAGGATGGAGGGATAATGGAGAGGGAAGGACGGAGGAATGACGAGGGATAATGGAAGGGGAAGGATGGAGGGATAATGTAGGAGGATGAATAGAGTAGGAAGGATGGAGGGATAATGGAGGAGGAAGGATGGAGGGATAACGGAGAAGGAAGGACAGAGGAGGAAGGATGGAGGTATAATGGAGGAGGAAGGATGGAGGGATAATGGAGGAGGAATGACGGAGGGATAACGGAGGAGGAAGGATGGAGGGATAACAGAGGAGGAAGGATGGAGGGATAATGGAGGAGAAATGACGGAGGGATAACGGAGGAGGAAGGATGGAGGGATAATGGAGGAGGAATGGGGGAGGGCTAATGGAGGAGGAATGACGGAGGGATAATGGAGGAGGAAGGATGGAGGAGGAATGACGGAAGGATAATGGAGGGGGAAGGTTGGAGGGATAATGGAGGGGGAAGGATGGAGGGATAATGGAGGGGGAAGGATGGAGGGATAATGGAGGGGAAGGATGGAGGGATAATGGAGGGGGAAGGATGGAGGGATAATGGACTGGGAAGGATGGAGGGATAATGGAGGGGGAAGGATGGAGAGATAATGGAGAGGGAAGGATGGAGGGATAATGGAGTGGGAAGGATGGAGGGATAACAGAGGGGGAAGGACGTAGGAGGAATGACGGAGGGATAATGGAGAGGGAAGGACGGAGGGATAATGGAGGAGGAAGGATGGAGGGATAATGGAGAGGGAAGGACGGAGGGATAATGGGAGGAGGAATGATGGAGGGATAATGGAGGGGGAAGGATGGAGGGATAATGTAGGAGGATGGATGGAGTAGGAAGGATGGAGGGATTATGGTGGAAGAATGATGGAGGAATAACGGAGAAGGAAGGACAGAGGAGGAAGAATGGAGGGATAATGGAGGAGGAAGGATGGAGGGATAATGGAGGAGGAATGATGGAGGGATAACGGAGGGGGAAGGATGGAGGGATAATGTATTAGGATGGATGGGAGTAGGAAGGATGGAGGGATTACGGAGGAAGAATGATGGAGGAATAACAGAGAAGGAAGGACGGAGGAGGAAGAATGGAGGGATAATGGAGGAGGAAGGATGGAGGGATAATGGAGAAGGAAGCATGGAGGGATAATGGAGGGGGAAGGATGGAGGGATAATGGAGGAGGAAGGATGGAGGGATAAAGGAGGAGGAAGGATGGAGGGATAACGGAGGAGGAAGGACGGAGGGATAATGGAGATGGAAGGATGGAGGGATAATGGAGAGGGAAGGATGGAGGGATAACGGAGGAGGAATGACTTAGGGATAATGGAGAGGGAAGGATGGAGGGATAATGGAGGGGGAAGGATGGAGGGATAACGGAGGAGGAATGACGGAGGGGATAATGGAGGGGCAAGGATGGAAGATGGAGGGATAACAGAGGAGGAAGGACGTAGGAGGAATGACGGAGGGATAATGGAGGGGGAAGGATGGAGGGATAATGAAGGAGGAAGCATGGAGGGATAACGGAGGAGGAAGGATGGGAGGGATAACGGAGGAGGAAGGATGGAGGGATAAGGGGAGGAGG
This sequence comes from Lithobates pipiens, assembly GCF_037356315.1. Taxonomy (NCBI): domain Eukaryota; kingdom Metazoa; phylum Chordata; class Amphibia; order Anura; family Ranidae; genus Lithobates; species Lithobates pipiens. The sequence goes on along the minus strand of NW_027507714.1, from coordinate 300,319 downwards.
AGGGGGTGGGGTGGTGGGTGGGTGGTTGTAGATGGTATGGCTAGGGAAGAAGGGGGGGGGGGGGGGGGGGGGGGGGGGGGGGTTGGGGA
>NW_027507714.1:191280-300030 GCF_037356315.1 Lithobates pipiens | reverse complement strand
CCCTCCATCCTTCACCTCCACCGTTATCCCTCCGTCCTCTTCCTATAACCGTTATCCCTCCGTCCTTCCCCCACCGTTATCCCTCCATCCTTCCTCCACCGTTATCCCTCCGTCCTTCCTCCTCCATTATCCCTCCGTCCTTCCTCCACCGTTATCCCTCCGTCCTTCCTCCACCGTTATCCCTCCGTCCTTCCTCCACCGTTATCCCTCCGTCCTTCCCCCACCGTTATCCCTCCGTCCTTTCTCCACCGTTATCCCTCCGTCCTTCCCCCACCGTTATCCCTCCGTCTTTCCTCCACCGTTATCCCTCCGTCCTTCCTCCACCGTTATCCTCCATCCTTCCTCCACCGTTATCCCTCCGTCCTTCCTCCTCCATTATCCCTCCATCCTTCCCCCACCGTTATCCCTCCGTCCTTCCCCCTCCATTATCCCTCCATTCTTCCCCCTCCATTATCCCTCCATCCTTCCCCTCCATTATCCCCTCCATCCTTCCCCCTCCATTATCCCTCTGTCCTTCCCCCTCCATTATCCCTGCGTCCTTCCCCCTCCATTATCCCTCCGTACTTCCCCCTCCATTATCCCTCCATCCTTCCCCCTCCATTATCCCTCCATTCTTCCCTCTCCATTATCCCTCCGTCATTCCTCCTCCATTATCCCTCCATCCTTCCCTCTCCATTATCCCTCCATCCTTCCCTCTCCATTATCCCTCCATCCTTCCCCTTCCATTATCCCTCTGTCCTTCCTCCACCGTTATCCCTCCGTCCTTCCTCCACCGTTATCCCTCCGTCCTTCCTCCACCGTTATCCCTCCGTCCTTCCCCCACCGTTATCCCTCCGTCCTTCCCCCACCGTTATCCCTCCATCCTTCCCTCCACCGTTATCCCTCCGTCCTTCCCCCACCGTTATCCCTCCGTCCTTCCCCCACCGTTATCCCTCCGTCCTTCCCCCACCGTTATCCCTCCGTCCTTCCCCCACCGTTATCCCTCCGTCCTTCCTCCACCGTTATCCCTCCGTCCTTCCTCCACCGTTATCCCTCCGTCCTTCCTCCACCGTTATCCCTCCGTCCTTCCCCCACCGTTATCCCTCCGTCCTTCCCCCACCGTTATGCCTCCGTCCTTTCTCCACCGTTATCCCTCCGTCCTTCCCCCCGTTATCCCTCCGTCCTTCCTCCACCGTTATCCCTCCGTCCTTCCCCACCGTTATGCCTCCGTCCTTTCTCCACCGTTATCCCTCCGTCCTTCCCCCACCGTTATCCCTCCGTCCTTCCTCCACCGTTATCCCTCCGTCCTTCCTATACCGTTATCCCTCCGTCCTTCCCCCACCGTTATCCCTCCATCCTTCCTCCACCGTTATCCCTCCGTCCTTCCTCCTCCATTATCCCTCCGTCCTTCCTCCACCGTTATCCCTCCGTCCTTCCCCCACCGTTATCCCTCCTTCCTTCCTCCACCGTTATCCCTCCGTCCTTCCTATACGTTATCCCTCCGTCCTTCCCCCACCGTTATCCCTCCATCCTTCCTCCACCGTTATCCCTCCGTCCTTCCTCCTCATATCCCTCCGTCCTTCCTCCACCGTTATCCCTCCGTCCTTCCTCCACCGTTTCCCTCCCTTCCTCCACCTTATCCCTCCGTCCTTCCCCCACCGTTATCCCTCCGTCCTTTCTCCACCGTTATCCCTCCGTCCTTCCCCCACCGTTATCCCTCCGTCTTTCCTCCACCGTTATCCCTCCGTCCTTCCTCCACCGTTATCCCTCCATCCTTCCTCCACCGTTATCCCTCCGTCCTTCCTCCTCCATTATCCCTCCATCCTTCCCCACCGTTATCCCTCCGTCCTTCCCCCTCCATTATCCCTCCATTCTTCCCCCTCCATTATCCTCCATCCTTCCCCCCTCCATTATCCCTCCATCCTTTCCCCTCCATTATCCCTCTGTCCTTCCCCCTCCATTATCCCTGCGTCCTTCCCCCCTCCATTATCCCTCCGTACTTCCCCCTCCATTATCCCTCCATCCTTCCCCCTCCATTATCCCTCCATTCTTCCCTCTCCATATCCCTCCGTCATTCCTCCTCCATTATCCCTCCATCCTTCCCTCTCCATTATCCCTCCATCCTTCCCTCTCCATTATCCCTCCATCCTTCCCTTCCATTATCCCTCTGTCCTTCCTCCACCGTTATCCCTCCGTCCTTCCTCCACCGTTATCCTCCGTCCTTCCTCCACCGTTATCCCTCCGTCCTTCCCCCACCGTTATCCCTCCGTCCTTCCCCCACCGTTATCCCTCCATCCTTCCTCCACCGTTATCCCTCCGTCCTTCCCCCACCGTTATCCCTCCGTCCTTCCCCCACCGTTATCCCTCCGTCCTTCCCCCCACCGTTATCCCTCCGTCCTTCCCCCACCGTTATCCCTCCGTCCTTCCTCCACCGTTATCCCTCCGTCCTTCCTCCACCGTTATCCCTCCGTCCTTCCTCCACCGTTATCCCTCCGTCCTTCCCCCACCGTTATCCTCCGTCCTTCCCCCACCGTTATGCCTCCGTCCTTTCTCCACCGTTATCCCTCCGTCCTTCCCCCACCGTTATCCTCCGTCCTTCCTCCACCGTTATCCCTCCGTCCTTCCTCCACCGTTATCCCTCCATCCTTCCTCCACCGTTATCCCTCCGTCCTTCCTCCTCCATTATCCCTCCATCCTTCGCCCACCGTTATCCTCCGTCCTTCCTCCTCCATTATCCCTCCATCCTTCCCCCACCGTTATCCCTCCGTCCTTCCCCCACCGTTATCCTCCGTCCTTCCTCCACCGTTATACCTCCGTCCTTCCTCCACCGTTATCCCTCCGTCCTTCCCCCACCGTTATCCCTCCGTCCTTCCTCCACCGTTATCCCTTTGTCCTTCCTCCACCGTTATCCCTCCGTCCTTCCTCCTCTGTTATCCTCCGTCCTTCCCCCACCGTTATCCCTCTATCCTTCCCCCTACATTATCCCTCCGTCCTTCCAACTCCATTATCCCTCTATCCTTCCCCCTCCATTATCCCTCCATCCTTCCCCTCCATTATCCTTCCATCCTTCGTCCTTCGCTATCCCTCCATCCTTCCTCCTCCATTATCCCTCCATCCTTCCTCCTCCGTTATCCCTCCATCCTTCCCTCCTCCATTATCCCTCCATCCTTCCCCATAGATTATCCCTCCATCCTTCCCCCTCCATTATCCCTCCATCCTTCCCCCTCCATTATCCCTCCATCCTTCCTCCTCCCCTTATCCCTCCATCTTTCCTCCTCCGTTATCACTCCATCCTTCCCACTCCATTATCCCTCCATCCTTCCCCCTCCATTATCCCTCCGTCCTTCCCCCTCCATTATCCCTCTGTCCTTCCCCCTCCATTATCCCTGCGTCCTTCCCCCTCCATTATCCCTTCGTACTTCCCCCTCCATTATCCCTCCATCCTTCCCCCTCCATTATCCTCCATCCTTCCCCCTCCATTATCCCTCTGTCCTTCCTCCTCCATTATCCCTCCATCCTTCCTCCTCCTTATCCCTCCATCTTTCCTCCTCCATTATCCCTCCATCCTTCCCCCTCCATTATCCCTCCATCCTCCCCCTCCATTATCCCTCCGTCCTTCCCCCTCCATTATCCCTCTGTCCTTCCCCCTCCATTATCCCTCCGTACTTCCCCCTCCATTATCCCTCCATCCTTCCCCCTCCATTATCCCTCCATCCTTCCTCCTCCATTATCCCTCCATCATTCCTCCTCCATTATCCCTCCGTCATTCCTCCTCCATTATCCCTCAGTCATTCCTCCTCCATTTTCCCTCCATCCTTCCCCCTCCGTTATCCCTCCATTATTCCCCTCAATTATCCCTCCATCCTTCCTCCTTCGTTATCCCTCCATCCTTCCTCCTCCATTATCCCTCCATCCTTCCCCCTCCATTATCCCTCCATCCTTCCAACTCCATTATCCCTCCATCCTTCCCTCTCCATTATCCCTCCATCCTTCCTCCTCCGTTATCCCTCCATCCTTCCTCCTCCGTTATCCCTCCATCCTTCCTCCTCCATTATCCCTCCATCATTCCTCCTCCATTATCCCTCCGTCATTCCTCCTCCATTATCCCTCCATCCTTCCCTCTCCATTATCCTCTGTCATTCCTCCTCCGTTATCCTCCATCCTTCCCCTCCATTATCCCTCCATCCTTCCCTCTCCATTATCCCTCCGTCATTCCTCCTCCGTTATCCCTCCATCCTTCCCTCTCCATTATCCCTCCATCCTTTCCCCCTCCATTATCCCTCCATCCTTCCTCCTCCCATTATCCCTCCGTCATTCCTCCTCCATCCTTCCTCCTCCGTTATCCCTCCATCTTTCCTCCTCCATTATCCCTCCGTCCATTCTCCTCCGTTATCCCTCCATCCTTCCTCCTCTGTTATCCCTCCATCCTTCCCCCTCCATTATCCCTCCGTCATTGCTCCTCCCTTATCCCCTCCATCCTTCCCTCCTCCATTATCCCCTCCATCCTTCCCTCTCCAGTTATCCCTCCATCCTTCCCCCTCCATTATCCCCTCCCATCCTTCCTCCTCTGTTATCCCTCTATCCTTCCCCCTCCATATCCCTCCGTCCATTGCTCCTTCCTTATCCCTCCATCCTTCCCCCTCCATTATCCCTCCATCCTTCCCTCTCCGTTATCCCTCCATCCTTCCCTCTCCATTATCCCTTCATCCTTCCCTCTCCATTATCCCTCCATCCTTCCCCCTCCATTATTCCTCCGTCCTTCCCCTCCATTATTCCTCCGTCCTTCCCCCTCCATTATCCCTCCGTCCTTCCCCCTCCACTATCCCTCCGTCCTCCCCCCTCCATTATCCCTCCATCCTTCCCCCCTCCATTATTCCTCCAACCTTCCCCCCCATTATCCCTCCATCCTCCCCCTCCATTATCCTTCCGTCATTCCTCCTCCGTCCTTCCTCCTCCGTTATCCCTCCATCTTTCCTCCTCCATTATCCCTCCATCCTTCCCTCTTCATTATCCCTCCGCCTTTCCTTTCCATTATCCCTTCCTTCCTCCTCCGTTATCCCTCCATCCTTCCAACTCCATTATCCCTCCATCCTTCCCCCTCCATTATCCCTCCATCCTTCCCTCTCCGTTATCCCTCCATCCTTCCAACTCCATTATCCCTCCATCCTTCCCCTCCATTATCCCTCCATCCTTTCCCTCTCCATTATCCCTCCATCCTTCCCCCTCCATTATCCCTCCATCCTTCCCCCTCCATTACCCCTCTGCCATTCCTCCTCCGTTATCCCTCCATCCTTCCAACTCCATTATCCCTCCATCCTTCCCCCTCCATTATCCTTCCATCCTTCCCTCTCCATTATCCCTCCATCCTTCCTCCTCCATTATCCCTCCATCCTTCCCTCTCCATTATCACTCCCTCATTCCTCCTCCGTTATCCCTTCATCCTTCCCCCTCCATCCTTCCCCTCCATTATCCCTCCATCCTTCCCTCTCCATTATCACTCCGTCATTCCTCCTCCGTTATCCCTCCATCCTTCCCTCTCCATTATCCCTCCATCCTTCCCCCTCCATTATCCCTCCATCCTTCCCTCTCCGTTATCCCTCCATCCTTCCCTCTCCATTATCCCTCCATCCTTCCCCTCCATCCTTCCCTCTCCATTATCCCTCCGTCATTCCTCTCCCGTTATCCCTCCATCCTTCCCTCTCCATAATCCCTCCATCCTTCCCTCTCCATTATCCTCCATCCTTCCCGTCTCCATATCCCCTCCATCCTTCCCTCTCCATTATCCCTCCATCCTTCCCTCTCCATTATCCCTCCTTCCTTCCCTCCTCTATTATCCCTCCATCCTTCCCCCTCCATTTCCTCCGTCATTCCTCCTCCGCTTCCTCCTCCGTTATCCCTCCATTTTTCCTCCTCCATTATCCCTCCATCCTTCCCTCTCCATTATCCCTCCGTCCTTCCTTCTCCGTTATCCCTCCATCCTTCCTCCTGCTGTTATCCCTCCATCCTTCCCCCTCCATCATCCCTCCGTCATTCCTCCTCCGTTATCCCTCCATCCTTCCTCCTCTGTTATCCCTCCATCCTTCCCCCTCCATTATCCCTCCGTCATTGCTCCTCCCTTATCCCTCCATCCTTCCCCCTCCATTATCCCTCCATCCTTCCCTCTCCATTATCCCTCCATCCTTCCCCCTCCATTATCCCTCCATCCTTCCTCCTCTGTTATCCCTCTATCCTTCCCCCTCCATTATCCCTCCGTCATTGCTCCTTCCTTATCCCTCCATCCTTCCCCCTCCATTATCCCTCCATCCTTCCCTCTCCGTTATCCCTCCATCCTTCCCTCTCCATTATCCCTTCATCCTTCCCTCTCCATTATCCCTCCATCCTTCCCCCTCCATTATCCCTCCGTCCTTCCCCTCCATTATTCCTCCGTCCTTCCCCCTCCATTATCCCTCCGTCCTTCCCCCTCCACTATCCCTCCGTCCTCCCCCCTCCATTATCCCTCCATCCTTCCCCTCCATTATTCCTCCAACCTTCCCCCCCATTATCCCTCCATCCTTCCCCCTCCATTATCCTTCCGTCATTCCTCCTCCGTCCTGCCTCCTCCATTATCCCTCCATCTTTCCTCCTCCATTATCCCTCCATCCTTCCCTCTTCATTATCCCTCCGTCCTTTCCTCTCCATTATCCCTCCATCCTTCCTCCTCCGTTATCCCTCCATCCTTCCAACTCCATTATCCCTCCATCCTTCCCTCTCCATTATCCCTCCATCCTTCCCCCTCCATTATCCCTCCATCCTTCCCCTCCATTATCCCTCTGCCATTCCTCCTCCGTTATCCCTCCATCCTTCCAATTCCATTATCCCTCCATCCTTCCCCCTCCATTATCCTTCCATCCTTCCCTCTCCATTATCCCTCCATCCTTCCTCCTCCATTATCCCTCCATCCTTCCCTCTCCATTATCACTCCCTCATTCCCTCCTCCGTTATCCCTTCATCCTTCCCCCTCCATCCTTCCCCCTCCATTATCCCTCCATCCTTCCCTCTCCATTATCACTCCGTCATTCCTCCTCCGTTATCCCTCCATCCTTCCCTCTCCATTATCCCTCCATCCCTTCCCCCTCCATTATCCCTCCATCCTTCCCTCTCCGTTATCCCTCCATCCTTCCCTCTCCATTATCCCTCCATCCTTCCCCCTCCATCCTTCCCTCTCCATTATCCCTCCGTCATTCCTCCTCCGTTATCCCTCCATCCTTCCCTCTCCATAATCCCTCCATCCTTCCCTCTCCATTATCCCTCCATCCTTCCCTCTCCATAATCCCTCCATCCTTCCCTCTCCATTATCCCTCCATCCTTCCCTCTCCATTATCCTTCCATCTTTCCTCCTCTATTATCCCTCCATCCTTCCCCCTCCATTATCCCTCCGTCATTCCTCCTCCGTCCTTCCTCCTCCGTTATCCCTCCATCTTTCCTCCCTCCATCCTTCCCTCTCCATTATCCCTCCGTCCTTCCTTCTCCGTTATCCCTCCTCTCCTTCCTCCTCTGTTATCCCTCCATCCTTCCGCCCTCCATCATCCCTCCGTCATTCCTCCTCCGTTATCCCTCCATCCTTCTCTCTCCATTATCCCTCCATCCTTCCCCTCCATTATCCCTCCATCCTTCCCTCTCCGTTATCCCTCCATCCTTCCCTCTCCATTTTCCCTCCATCCTTCCCTCTCAATTATCCCTCCATCCTTCCCTCTCCGTTATCCCTCCATCCTTCCCTCTCCATTATCCCTCCATCCTTCCCTCTCCATTATCCCTCCATCCTTCCCTCTCAATTATCCCTCCATCCTTCCCTCTCCCGTTATCCCTCCATCCTTCCCTCTCCATTATCCCTCCATCCTTCCCCCTCCATTATTCCTCCAACCTTCCCCCCCATTATCCCCCATCCTTCCCCCTCCATTATCCTTCCGTCATTCCTCCTCCATCCTTCCTCCTCCGTTATCCCTCCATCTTTCCTCCTCCATTATCCCTCCATCCTTCCCTCTTCATTATCCCTCCGTCCTTTCCCTCTCCATTATCCCTCCATCCTTCCTCCTCCGTTATCCCTCCATCCTTCCAACTCCATTATCCCTCCATCCTTCCCTCTCCATTATCCCTCCATCCTTCCCTCTCCATTATCCCTCCATCCTTCCCCCTCCATTATCCCTCCATCCTTCCCCCTCCATTATCCCTCTGCCATTCCTCCTCCGTTATCCCTCCATCCTTCCAACTCCATTATCCCTCCATCCTTCCCCCTCCATTATCCTTCCATCCTTCCCTCTCCATTATCCCTCCATCCTTCCTCCTCCATTATCCCTCCATCCTTCCCTCTCCATTATCACTCCCTCATTCCTCCTCCGTTATCCCTTCATCCTTCCCCTTCCATCCTTCCCTCTCCATTATCCCTCCATCCTTCCCCCTCCATTATCCCTCCATCCTTCCCTCTCCATTATCACTCTGTCATTCCTCCTCCGTTATCCCTCCATCCTTCCCTCTCCATTATCCCTCCATTTTTCCCCCTCCATTATCCCTCCATCCTTCCCCTCTCCGTTATCCCTCCATCCTTCCCTCTCCATTATCCCTCCATCCTTCCCCCCTCCATCCTACCCTCTCCATTATCCCTCCGTCATTTCTCCTCCGTTATCCCTCCATCCTTCCCTCTCCATAATCCCTCCATCCTTCCCTCCATTATCCCTCCATCCTTCCCTCTCCATAATCCCTCCATCCTTGCCCTCTCCATTATCCCTCCATCCTTCCCTCTCCATTATCCCTCCATCCTTCCTCCTCTATTATCCCTCCATCCTTCCCCCTCCATTATCCCTCCGTCATTCCTCCTCCGTCCTTCCTCCTCCGTTATCCCTCCATCTTTCCTCCTCCATTATCCCTCCATCCTTCCCTCTCCATTATCCCTCCGTCCTTCCTTCTCCGTTATCCTCCATCCTTCCTCCTCTGTTATCCCTCCATCCTTCCCCTCCATCATCCCTCCGTCATTCCTCCTCCGTTATCCCTCCATCCTTCTCTCTCCATTATCCCTCCATCCTTCCCCCTCCATTTATCCCTCCATCCTTCCCTCTCCGTTATCCCTCCATCCTTCCCTCTCCATTATCCCTCCATCCTTCCCTCTCAATTATTCCCTCCATCCTTCCCTCTCCGTTATCCCTCCATCCTTCCCTCTACCTTATCCCTCCATCCTTCCCTCTCCATTATCCCTCCATCCTTCCCTCTCAATTATCCCTCCATCCTTCCCTCTCCGTTATCCCTCCATCCTTCCCTCTCCATTATCCCTCCATCCTTCCCCCTCCATAATCCCCTCCATCCTCCCCCCTCCATTCTTCCCTCTCCATTATCCCTCAATCCTTCCCCTCCATTATCCCTCCATCCTTCCCTCTCAATTATCCCTCCATCCTTCCCTCTCCGTTATCCCTCCATCCTTCCCTCTCCCATTAGTCCCTCCATCCTTCCCTCTCCATTATCCCTCCATCCTTCCCTCTCAATTACCCTCCATCCTTCCCTCTCCGTTATCCCCTCCATCCCTTTCCCTCTCCATGTATCCCTCCATCCTTCCCCCTCCATTATCCCTCCGTCATTCCTTCTCCATTATCCCTCCGTACTTCCCTCTCCATTATCCCTCCATCCTTCCTCCTCCATTATCCTTCCATCTTTCCCCCTCCATTATCCCTCCATCCTTCCCCCTCCATTATCCCTCCGTCATTCCTTCTCCATTATCCCTCCGTACTTCCCTCTCCATTATCCCTCCATCCTTCCTCCTCCATTATCCTTCCATCCTTCCCCCTCCATTATCCCTCCATCCTTCCCCCTCCATTATCCCTCCATCCTTCCAACTCCATTATCCCTCCATCCTTCCCCCTCCATTTTCCCTCCGTCCTTCCTCCTCCGTTATCCCTCCATCCTTCCTCCTTCGTTATCCCTCCATTCTTCCCCCTCCATTTCCCTCTGTCATTCCTCCTCCGTTATCCCTCCATCCTTCCCCCCCATTATCCCTCCATCCTTCCCTCTCCATTATCCCTCCGTCATTCCTCCTCCGTTATCCCTCCATCCTTCCCCTCCATAATCCCTCCATCCTTCCCCCTCCATTATTCCTCCATCCTTCCCTCTCCATTATCCCTCCATCCTTCCTCCTCTATTATCCCTCCATCCTTCCCCCCTCCATTATCCCTCCGTCATTTTCCTCCTCCGTCCTTCCTCCTCCGTTATCCCTCCATCTTTCCTCATCCATTATCCCTCCATCCTTCCCTCTCCATTATCCCTCCGTCCTTCCTCCTCCGTTATCCCTCCATCCTTCCTCCCTGTTATCCCTCCATCCTTCCCCCTCCATCATCCCTCCGTCATTCCTCTCCGTTATCCCTCCATCCTTCTCTCTCCATTATCCCTCCATCCTTCCCCCTCCATTATCCCTCCGTCATTCCTTCTCCATTATCCCTCCGTACTTCCCTCTCCATTATCCCTCCATCCTTCCTCCTCCATTATCCTTCCATCCTTCCCCCTCCATTATCCCTCCATCCTTCCCCCTCCATTATCCCTCCGTCATTCCTTCTCCATTATCCCTCCGTACTTCCCTCTCCATTATCCCTCCATCCTTCCTCCTCCATTATCCTTCCATCCTTCCCCCCTCCATTATCCCTCCATCCTTCCCCCTCCATTATCCCTCCATCCTTCCAACTCCATTATCCCTCCATCCTTCCCCCTCCATTATCCCTCCGTCCTTCCTCCTCCGTTATCCCTCCATCCTTCCTCCTTCGTTATCCCTCCATCTTCCCCCTCCATTATCCCTCTGTCCATTCCTCCTCCGTTATCCCTCCATCCTTCCCCCTCCATTATCCCTCCATCCTTCCCTCCTCCATTATCCCTCCGTCATTCCTCCTCCGTTATCCCTCCATCCTTCCCTCTCCATAATCCCTCCATCCTTCCCCCTCCATTATTCCTCCATCCTTCCCTCTCCATTATCCCTCCATCCTTCCTCCTCTATTATCCCTCCATCCTTCCCCCTCCATTATCCCTCCGTCATTCCTCCTCCGTCCTTCCTCCTCCGTTATCCCTCCATCTTTCCTCCTCCATTATCCCTCCATCCTTCCCTCTCCATTATCCCTCCGTCCTTCCTCCTCCGTTATCCCTCCATCCTTCCTCCTCTGTTATCCCTCCATCCTTCCCCCTCCATCATCCCTCCGTCATTCCTCCTCCGTTATCCCTCCATCCTTCTCTCTCCATTATCCCTCCATTCTTCCCCCTCCATTATCCCTCCATCCTTCCCTCTCCGTTATCCCTCCATCCTTCCCTCTCCATTATCCCTCCATCCTTCCCTCTCCATTATCCCTCCATCCTTCCCTCTCCGTTATCCCTCCGTCCTTCCCCCTCCATTATCCCTCCGTCATTCCTTCTCCATTATCCCTCCGTACTTCCCTCTCCATTATCCCTCCATCCTTCCTCCTCCATTATCCTTCCATCCTTCCCCCTCCATTATCCCTCCATCCTTCCCCCTCCATTATCCCTCCATCCTTCCAACTCCATTATCCCTCCATCCTTCCCCCTCCATTATCCCTCCGTCCTTCCTCCTCCGTTATCCCTCCATCCTTCCTCCTTCGTTATCCCTCCATTCTTCCCCCTCCATTATCCCTCTGTCATTCCTCCTCCGTTATCCCTCCATCCTTCCCCCTCCATTATCCCTCCATCCTTCCCTCTCCATTATCCCTCCGTCATTCCTCCTCCGTTATCAATCCATCCTTCCCTCTCCATAATCCCTCCATCCTTCCCCCTCTATTATCCCTCCATCCTTCCCTCTCCATTATCCCTCCATCCTTCCTCCTGTATTATCCCTCCATCCTTCCCCCTCCATTATCCCTCCGCCATTCCTCCTCCGTCCTTCCTCCTCCGTTATCCCTCCATCTTTCCTCCTCCATTATCCCTCCATCCTTCCCTCTCCATTATCCCTCCGTCCTTCCTCCTCCGTTATCCCTCCATCCTTCCTCCTCTGTTATCCCTCCATCCTTCCCCTCCATCATCCTCCATCATTCCTCCTCCGTTATCCCTCCATCCTTCTCTCTCCATTATCCCTCCATCCTTCCCCCTCCATTATCCCTCCATCCTTCCCTCTCCGTTATCCCTCCATCCTTCCCTCTCCATTATCCTCCATCCTTCCCTCTCCATTATCCCTCCATCCTTCCCTCTCCCGTTATCCCTCCGTCCTTCCCTCTCCATTATCCCTCCATCCTTCCCTCTCCATTATCCCTCCATCCTTCCCTCTCCATTATCCCTCCATCCTTCCCTCTCCGTTATCCCTCCTTCCTTCCCCCTCCTTATCCCTCCATTCTTCCCTCTCCATTATCCCTTCATCCTTCCCCCTCCATCATCCCTCCATCCTTCCCCCTCCTTTATCCATCCATCCTTCCCTCTCCGTTATCCCTCCATCCTTCCCTCTCCATTATCCCTTCATCCTTCCCCCTCCATTCTCTTCCCTCTCCATTATCCCTCCATCCTTCCCCTCTATTATCCCTCCATCGTTCCTCTCATTATCCCTCTGTCCTTTCCTCTCCATTATCCCTCCGTCCTTCCTCCTCCGTTATCCCTCCATCCTTCCCCTCCATTATCCCTCCGTCCTTCCTCCTCCGTTATCCCTCCATCCTTCCAACTCCATTATCCCTCCATCCTTCCCCCTCCATTATCCCTCCATCCTTCCCTCTCCGTTATCCCTCCATCCTTCCCTCTCCATTATCCACTCCGTCATTCCTCCTCCGTTATCCCTCCATCCTTCCCCCTCCATCCTTCCCCCTCCATTATCCCTCCATCGTTCCCTCTTCATTATCCCTCTGTCCTTTCCTCTCCATTATCCCTCCGTCCTTCCTCCTCCGTTATCCCTCCATCCTTCCCCCTCCATTATCCCTCCGTCCTTCCTCCTCCTTTATCCCTCCATCCTTCCAACTCCATTATCCCTCCATCCTTCCTCCTCCATTATCACTCCATCCTTCCCTCTCCATTATCCCTCCATCCTTCCCCCTCCATTATCCCTCCATCCTTCCCCCTCCATTATCCCTCCTTCCGTCCTCCTCCGTTATCCCTCCATCCTTCCCTCTCCATTATCCCTCCATGCTTCCCCCTCCATTATCCCTCCATTCCTTCCCCTCTCCGTTATCCCTCCATCCTTCCCTCTCCATTATCCCTCCATCCTTCCCCTCCATTATCCTCCATCCTTCCCCTCCATTATCCCTCCATCCTTCCCTCTCCGTTATCCCTCCATCCTTCCCTCTCCATTATCCCTCCATCCTTCCTCCTCCTTTATCCCTCCATCCTTCCCTCTTCATTATCCCTCCGTCCTTCCTCTCCCATTATCCCTCCGTCCTTCCTCCCTCGTTATCCCTCCATCCTTCCCCTCCATTTTCCCTCTGTCATTCCTCCTCCGTTATCCCTCCATCCTTCCAACTCCATTATCCTTCCTCCTCCGTTATCCCTCCATCCTTCCCCCTCCATTATCCCTCCATCCTTCCTCTCCGTTATCCCTCCATCCTTCCCTCTCCATTATCACTCCGTCATTCCTCCTCCGTTATCCCTCAATCCTTCCCCCTCCTTTCTTCCCCCTCCATTATCCCTCCATCCTTCCCTCTCCATTATCCCTCCATCCTTCCCCCTCCGTTATCCCTCCATCCTTCCCTCTCCGTTATCCCTCCATCCTTCCCTCTCCATTATCACTCCGTCATTCCTCCTCCGTTATCCCTCAATCCTTCCCCCTCCATCCTTCCCCCTCCATTATCACTCCGTCATTCCTCCTCCATTATCACTCCGTCATTCCTCCTCCGTTATCCCTCAATCCTTCCCCCTCCATCCTTCCCCCTCCATTATCCCTCCATCTTTCCCTCTCCATTATCCCTCCATCCTTCCCTCTCCATTATCACTCCGTCATTCCTCCTCCGTTATCCCTCCATCTTTCCCCCTCCATCCTTCCCTCTCCGTTATCCCTCCATCCTTCCCTCTCCATTATCCCTCCATCCTTCCCCCTCAATTATCCCTCCATCCTTCCCCCTCCATTATCCCTCCATCCTTCTCTCTCCGTTATCCCTCCATCCTTCCCTCTCCATTATCCCTCCATCCTTCCCCCTCCATTATCCCTCCATCCTTCCCCCTCCATTATCCCTCCATCATTCCTTCTCCATTATCCCTCCGTACTTCCCTCTCCATTATCCCTCCATCCTTCCTCCTCCATTATCCCTCCATCCTTCCTCCTCCATTATCCTTCCATCCTTCCCCCTCCATTATCCTCCATCCTTCCCCCTCCATTATCCCTCCATCCTTCCAACTCCATTATCCCTCCATCCTTCCCCCTCCATTACCCCTCTGTCATTCCTCCTCCGTTATCCCTCCATCCTTCCCCCTCCATTATCCCTCCATCCTTTCCTCTCCATTATACCTCCGTCATTCCTCCTCCGTTATCCCTCCATCCTTCCCTCTCCATAATCCCTCCATCCTTCCCCCTCCATTATCCCTCCGTCCATCCCCTCCATTATCCCTCCATCCTTCCTCCTCTATTATCCCTCCATCCTTCCCCCTCCATTATCCCTCCGTCATTCCTCCTCCGTCCTTCCTCCTCCGTTATCCCTCCATCCTTCCTCCTCTGTTATCCCTCCATCCTTCCCCCTCCATCATTCCTCCTCCATTATCCCTCCATCCTTCCCCCTCCATTATCCCTCCATCCTTCCCTCTCCGTTATCCCTCCAATCTTCCCTCTCCATTATCCCTCCATCCTTCCCCCTCCATAATCCCTCCATCCTTCCCCCTCCATTCTTCCCTCTCCATTATCCCTCCATCCTTCCCTCTCCATTATCCCTTCATCCTTCCCTCTCCATTATCCCTCCATCCTTCCCTCTCCATTATCCCTCCGTCCTTCCCCCTCCATTATTCCTCCGTCCTTCCCCCTCCATTATCACTCCGTCCTCCCCCCTCCATTATCCCTCCGTCCTTCCCCCTCCATTATCCCTCCATCCTTCCCCCTCCATTATCCCTCCAACCTTCCCCCCCATTATCCCTCCATCCTTCCAACTCCATTATCCCTCCATCCTTCCTCCTCCATTATCCCTCCATCTTTCATCCTCCATTATCCCTCCATCCTTCCCTCTTCATTATCCCTCCGTCCTTTCCTCTCCATTATCCCTCCGTCCTTCCTCCTCCTTTATCCCTCCATCCTTCCTCCTCCGTTATCCCTCCATCCTTCCCCCTCCATTGTCCCTCTGTCATTCCTCCTCCGTTATCCCTCCATCCTTCCCCCTCCATTATCCCTCCATCATTCCTCCTCCATTATCCCTCCATCATTCCTCCTCCATTATCCCTCCGTCATTCCTCCTCCATTATCCCTCCATTCTTCCCTCTCCATTATCCCTCCATTCTTCCCTCTCCATTATCCCTCCATCCTTCCCTCTCCATTATCCCTCCATCATTCCTCCTCCATTATCCCTCCATCCTGTTAGGTCTTCGTCTCCTTAATAATACCCCTGGTAGCCTAGGCTAGGATGGAAGAGCGGAGGTCCCGATCACCGGTGGACAGACACCACACATACACGATTGTACGTGAATAATGACTGTGGGTATATTGGAGCACACACAGTAGTTTTATGCAGTTTGAGCTAAAGCACAGCCCTGTGGAGGGGGGGGCAATAAGGTAATTCATACATACATCAACAATTTTCTTAAACTCATGACATTATCTAAGTCAAAGGTGAAATACAATCTTCTGATAGTTATTTCGCCATTTCAGCATCTGCTGACTGACCATATTCTTACGTAACCAGTCCTATCTTAGCTTTGTGCCTCTCACCGCAGACAGATGCTTCCTGATATGTCAACATCTTGCATCTTAATTCTGAACCTATTGAAATGCACGCCTAAGCATATTATCTTAGACCTTTGACTTAGTACATCTTTTGGTAACCTTAATAAGTATTCCCTTATAATCCTCCCTTTGATCATTCTGTGATTTACATAATGATCATTCCTTTTCTAATTTAATAGCACAGGCTTCATACTCCGAACCCTTGTGCTCTTGGTTTTTATACCATACCGTTGGATCCTTAACAATGGAAGTGAGTTTCAGATCCTTCGGAACGGCCGTGTTTCCCTTTTTACATAAACATTTGATTATCTTATAACAGGTATATAAAAATAGAATGAAGAGAATCACAGTGACAATTGTCATGGCAGCATTTCGGAGCCAAGATATTAATCCCCCAAAACTAAAACTGCTCGAGAAGGGATCCCAGTTTTTTCCTATGTTCCTTGCCTCTTTCTGTAGTTTATTTACCTCTTCCCTGTGTTGGGCAATAACGTCATAGTAGTCTGGGACTTCGATGCTGGTATTATGAATCCAGGTACAGCACTCATAATCCTCAGTAGTCTCACAGAGGCCAGTAAGGGCTGCACTCATACTTTCTATAGCCAACTCATGTAGTTCTAGTTGCTTCCTAATTGCCCTAGTTTCTAGATTTAGTTTGGTTATGTCATCAGAATTTTCCTCCAGAATCTCATCAATTATGCCAGTGTAATTATTTAATCTTTTCATTAGGTCAATTCCCCACCCTGTCCAGGAAGGGAACCATGCCCAGGCCATATCTTTTTCTAAAAACAATTCTCGTTTATTACGGTGTCTAAGGGGATATCTAGGATGCATGCTAGCTTCAAGGAGGTGACTTCCCTTGTTATCCCCTAATACCCCCATGATAGGAACCAGGGCTGCAAGGTAACACCACCCCTGGGGTTTGGTTGGGATCCAGGGGTGACAGAGTTTGCCGCAGCATATATATATGGTATTTCCTAGAGCTAGGGGCCGTTTATGGAACACGTTCCTAAGAGTATCAGAAAGGCCAGAGAGCACCAGAATTGACATTAATTGGTGTATTGTAGTCTTGGTACTGGAGCTAAGAAAGTCTAAAAAGGTGGCATTTAGGGTGGGATCTGAAGTATGGAAGAAAGAAGGACTGTTAAACGATGTCATTGAAATGTTAAGTTTTGCTTGTTTGCAAACCTCGGCTCCATCTGTGGTGTTTCCCAGTCGGAAACACCAGTCTGGGAAGTGGCTTCTACCTATAATTTGGAAAGTGAGGGTTTTATTTGGAAGGGTCCTAGTAACATTCGTTAGGACGATAGGGGGTGTTCCATTAAGGAGGGGGGTAAAATTCAAGGGGACTGCCATGAGAGGGATTCTAGCTGTACTGGGATGTAGCTTGCTGCAAATCCAGCATTTCTCAAAACCGGATTTTTGAGCATAGCTATATTTGAATTTTAGTAGTAACATCTTGTCAGTCAGTCCCTTAGGTGACTCATTAACGGGTACAATACTTCTACTATGTCTTTGGCCGGGGGTATTATTCATCTTAGGTGGTCCACATATCCCTTTTAATAGACCTAAGTCTTCTGGATGATATATACAGTTGGCTATAAACCATGTGGGCAGGAATACAAGTAGTACCAGACTACCCCAAAGGCATACAGCCTTCCCTGACACTGAAGGTAAAAACATTTCTACAAGTTCTTATGCTTGTCCTTCTCCTTCCCCATGTAGGGTTTCAAGGGTTAATTGTCCAATGCCTTCCTGAATCTCTTGCAGTTCCGGTAGCTGTTCGGGTGGGTCGGGTTCTCCTTCAATAGGTGGGGGGTCGGGGGTTGTGGGAAGCGGTGGGCACTTTTTCAGCCTGCTGGCGTGGATCCAGGTGTTTCCTTGGTCAGTCAGGACCGCAGTTCTGGACACCTTTTCAACCTTCCAAGGTCCAGAGTAGATTGGTCCGATCCTCTTTTTGTGGGCCAGTTGCTTGACTAGCACTTGATCTCCTGGGATGAAGGGGTGTGTTGGCTCTGTGGAGAGAGGAGAGAAGGTGACAGAAACTTGTTCGTTCATTTCATGAAGCATACTTACCAGGTTTTTCACGTACATTTCCTGTTGGGAATAAATGTCAATATCAGTGTCTTGGTCTAATGGGGGTAATTCTATGTTTGCGGGGACTCCCATCAAGATTTCAAAAGGTGAAAGTTTCGTTCTGGCGTGAGGTGCCGTCCTAATCTGGAATAGCACAGAAGGGAGGTGATCAAGCCATCCCTTCATTGTGCCCCCTGTGGCCTTTTTCAATTTATCCTTTATATTTCTATTCATTCTTTCCACTACCCCTGCGCTTTGAGGGTGATAGGGGATGTGTAGTTTCCATTGCAGCCCTAACAATTTAGCCACAGCCTGGGTAACTGAGGAGCTGAATGCAGGTCCCCTATCTGACCAAATAGATGTTGGTATGCCAAACCTACAAATCCAGTTATTCAGCAAGCATTTTGCTGCTATATTGGCTGTCTCACCTGCACAGGGAGTGGCTTCAACCCAGCCTGAAAATTTATCTACGACAACGCACAGGAATTTTAGGCTCCCCTTTTGTTTTGGCATGTGTGTGAAGTCTACTTGTAAATCTGTAAGGGGACCTATTGGTGGAGGTAGATGACCATGTAGGCCATGCCGTTTGCCCTGCACATTGTTTTGAGCACAGGTAAGGCAACTTGTGGTCAGGAGTTTAACTTGTTTGTTCAAGGCGTTTGTGCAGAAAGATTTGGTGTACATAGTGGCTAAAGGGACGGCACCTATGTGTCCTGGACCATGAAGGTAGGAGAGAATTAGAATACTGCTTGCCTCAGGTATTCCCAATATCTTCCCCTCTTTTGACCACAGACCCTCTGGGTCTTTGGTCAAGCCAGCCTTCACCCAATACAAGACATCTTCCTCAGTGGCTAATGATTGCATTTGTGCCACTACAGATTTAAAGTTAGGACAGGTGAAATGATCCTTAAAGTACATGGACGTGGGGGTGGGCTCCCGGGTGGAGGACTGGGCTGCCTTTTTCGCTTCTCGGTCAGCTAAAGCATTTCCCTTGGAAAGTTTGCTATTATCTGAAGAATGTGCTTTTACTTTAATTATTGCCACCTCTTTTGGGAGCAAAATAGCCCGAAGAAGTGCCTCAATCTGGGTAGCATTGGAAATAGGTTTATTATCCGCTGTTTTAAAACCTCTTTTAGCCCATATTACTCCAAAGTCATGCACCACCCCAAATGCATATCTACTGTCTGTGTAAATGTTCACCTTCTTATCTGTAAATAAAATGCAGGCCCTGGTGAGGGCTTCTAGTTCAGCCACCTGAGCCGAAGAGGGGGGCAGTGGTTTGGCTTCTAATACCTTGTTTGGCAACTGGACTATTGCATATCCTGTTTGGAAGGTGGAATCAGAGGGACGGGAGCAACTACCGTCCACAAAAACATTGTCTGCATTGGTAATCGGTACGTCGGTGAGGTCTGGTCTTGGTGATGTGATAGACTCCACTCGTGTTATACAGTCATGAAACTGGTCTGGGTCTTGTGGTAGGCGTAACATGGAGTGCAAGAGACGGACGGCAGGGTTGTTGGCGGGAACATATTTGAGAGACAGATTGTCTGTGTTCATGAGGGAAATCTCATATCCACTGAGTCTTTGTGAGGTCATGTGTTGGGTGTTCATGTTCTGTATGAGGTGGGTGACAGAATGTGTGGTGTAAAGCGTCATCGGGTGTCCCAAGACCATCTTGTTGGCATCTTGTACGGCCATAGCACAGGCGGCTAAATTCTGAAGGCATGATGGCATGCCTTGAACCTGAAGGGGGAGTTTTTTAGATAGGTAGGAGACAGGGCGGTAGCCTGTTCCATGCTGTTGTGTCAAAACCGCAGCAAAAGAGGTCCCCGAGACTACACAGTATAGTTGAAAAGCTTTACCATAGTCTACCAACCCCAGGGCGGGTGCACATGACAAACTGTTCAATAGGGCCTGGAAGGCCTTAAGCCGTTCCTCTGTCCAATCAACCTGCCTAGGGGCTGTTGAGGCGGTGTCCTCTCTTAGTATGCCATCATAATGAGAACAGTCGGGGATCCACTGGCGGCAATATACCACAGCGCCCAAGAATGAGAGCAGGGCTGCCTTGTCTTTTGGGGGGCTCAGAGCTTGTAGGGCTGCGGCGCGTTTGGGGGAGACCATCCTTGTCCCCCTTTTTAGTATGCACCCCAAGTATTCCACTTGTGGCATACACCACTGTATCTTCTTTCTGGATGCTAAATGCCCGATGTGGGCTAGATGGTTCAACAGAGATGTGGAATCGACCGCACAATCTTCAGCAGTGCGACTGCACAAGAGCAAGTCGTCCACATACTGTATTAGCACCGACCCTCGCTCAGGCGTCCAAGATTTGACAGTCTCATTGAGTACCATAGAGAAGGCAGCAGGACTATCAACATACCCCTGAGGTAGGCGTGTCCAGGTTAACTGACCCGTCAACTGACCCGTCAACTGACCCTCCGTCCAGGAGAAGGCAAACATAGGCTGGGCCTCTTCCGCAATGGGAATGCTAAAGAAGGCATTTGCTAAATCAATCACTGTGTAGCATAGAGAATGTGCCGGTATACATGAGAAGATAAAAGTGATGTCTGAGACTAGGGGTGGAAGTGGAATCACTTGTTTGTTAACTGCCCTTAGGTCTTGTACAAGTCTCCACTCCCCACTGGCCTTTTTTACGGGGTAAATGGGCGTGTTCCAGGGACTGATGATTGGTTTCAGGATACCTTTTGATATGTAATTATTAATTTGAGGGGAGATGCCTTTGACTTTCTCTGGGGGTAGGGGATACTGTTTTTGATATTGTATCCCTGCATCTGATCGCATTTGGGGTGCATATGGTGTGCAATTAATAAAGCCCACACTACCTTTGTTTTCTGCCCAAATTGTGTGATGGTCAAGGGAGGAAGGTATCATTAGAAAGAAACTCCTGTGTGCATGTCTTTTTGGGCTGTGTAAGTCACAAAGAGGGGAACTCGCAGTGAGGGAGCCGTCTTTGTCAAACTTAATGGTAATGTTCAACTGGGATAGTAAATCTCTGCCCATTAGGGACACTGGACAGGAAGTCAGGACAGCGAAACTCTGCATACATAGCTCTAGTCCATCCGGGGTAGAGACTGGTAAAGGCGGGGTGACGGAATGAGTGACCGATGTCCCATTTATTCCAATAGAGTGTCCCTCAGTACACAGTGGTGTGTCATACCTCTCATCATTTAATGAGCTAAAAGTGGCACCTGAATCAAGCAGGAAACACACTATGTGGTTGTCTACGCGTAATATAACTTGTGGTAGACTCTTCCATGATAGGTTGTGGCACACCAGACTGAGGGAAGGAACATACTCTAGGCATCCCTATTGGGGGTGTGTTTGTCGGGTAGACGGCCACTGCATGGGGATTCGAGGGGGAGGTCTGTTAGAGGTTGGGGTGTAGGGTGGCTGTGCAAGCGCATGGTTTTGAGATGGTGTTTGGGGAGGTGGCGGATATTGGGGGTACCTTGTAGTGTGAGGGGGGGGCGATTAGCAGCATTGTACCCCCTTCCCCTGCCCCTTGGATAGCTCGCCCTCTGTCTATATGGGCACTGTGATTTCCAATGTCCCTGTTCCCCACAATTAAAACATCCTTGGTCAGGTGGGTAGGGCTGCATGGTCATGAGGTGCGGTGGTGAGGATGAGGTTTCAGGTGTGACTAGGGTTTGTGTTTGTGTCAAGGAGGGGAAAATTCCCCCTTTTTGTTCAAAGACTCCTGAAGTCTCTCTGGACCTAGCGTCCTTCATGAATTCATCTGGTGCTTGCTCTGCCCATTTGGGGTTTGTGAATTTGAGCAAGTGCGTCACTTTGGGATCGCCTCCCGACATGATGGTAGTAGTAAATAATTGTGGTGTGGCCCCATCTACAGCTTTCCATAGGGAGTATACTCTGGTACAGTAACCATAGAATTTCTCTTTAGGTCCCTGCTTGGCTAGGATCAGTTCTTGGAGTGCAGATGATCCTTTGTATAATTTGGACCAATGACCTCCCATGCCTTTCCAAAAGGATATCCAATCCTTATCGGTCTGGATATGGGTTGTCCATAGGTTGTCTACAGGGGCTACTTCTGGGCTGTCTGGGTCTACAATGCTAAGAATACTTTTTATGTCATCTTTGTCAAGCCCTGTGCCTGCACTATATTTTGCCAGAAAGGTACCTGCATCTCGTGGATACTTCTTGGGATTGGGACATAGTTCTTTTATTTTGGAGAGTGTACCCAAAGGTAATGGTATATGCACCTCGGTGTTCCCCATGGTCATCAAAGGTGCTTTGAGTGAAGCCCCTACTGCTTCTTTCTCAGTTTCCTCTTCTATGGATAATGTCCCTGTTTTACTAATTGGACCTGACTCCTCAGTTTTGGGAATAGGTGTCTCTTTTGTATGGCTTCTTGTAGTGGTGGGGGGCAGCGATATAATCCTATCCTGCGCTTCTTTTAACATTTCCTCCTTCTTCCCTAATTGCCTTCTTAACTTTTCTAGTTCCTTTTGTAAGTCCTCCATCCTATGTTCCTCTCTCTCTTTTCCCTCCTGGAATTCCTTCTCCCTTTTTTCCAAGTCTTTCTGATACATTTCTAACACTATTTTCCTATCCACTTCTGCCTTTTCTGCCTCATCGAGGGCTATTTCTTTTTGTTTTAGGTCTTCCATAAGTGTTTCTAACTCAGTTCTCCTCTTCCCTATTCTCTCTTCTTCCTCCGTTTTCCTCTCTTCAAACTCTTTTATTTTTGCCTCTAATTCCTGCATTTCGGGACTACCCACTTCTTCTTGTCCTGTAACTTCTTCCTGTCTCCCCTCTTCCTCTCTGCCCCTACTTATTTGTTCCCATTGGGCCACTTGTTGTGGTGTTGCTGTGGTGTGTGCTATGGCGGCTAGGACTACAGGATCCAGTGAAGGATATAATTGAAGGTATGGACCTGGCGTCCCATCCTCGTTTTTTACCATAACATAAGGTGGGGGTGGACATTGAGGCGGGGGAGGGGGAGGTGAAGGGGGTGCAGGGGCTTCAGCCATAGCACTGAGTCCTATATTTGGAGTAAGCTTTGTAGTTTTATTAATATGCTTCTTTTTATATTTGTGTAGACATTTATCCCATGCATGGTAACAATCTTTTATATATTGAATATTTTCCCACTTCCCTGGAGGGTACGAATTTTTGTGGATTTGGCATATTTTACTTACTTCCTGCCAGTCTTCCTCAGTACAAGGACCATATGGCCCTGGGTCATGTATCCCCAATTGCTGACACCTTTCTCGGACTTGTGTCCAAAATGGTTCTACCTGGGGGCCAGGGATCATATTACTGACAAATTCATAGGGTGATGGGGTGGCCAAGGCTTGGGTTGCTGCAGAATTCCCCATCTAGTAGTCTGGGCAGTGTGTGTCTAGTGGCAGGACACAGGTGATAACACCTGGTTTGTCCAACAATCCGGTCTCTGGTCTGGGAGTAGGATCCCTGATCTTTTTTGGGGCAGATGGACTTATATAAAACTATGAAGTACCTTTCCTGGTGGCGGGATATACCCCTCTTACACCAAGTCTGCAAGAGAAGCCTGTAGGTCTAGTGGTCAAAAGAATCTACCTTTCATAAATGCTAAGAAAAAAAATAAACCTAGCGTGCAGTGTGAACAGGCGGGTGCTACCTCACTACAATCTGGTTCTTAATACTCTGTATTCATTTAACAACATTTGGGTTTATTCAAACAGATATCCACTCTATATAATTATATCTTATACAACGTTAATACTCTATATACTTACGCTTGCACCTAAAGAGAAACAGACATATTTTTATGGTTTAAGATTTCAGCTTTAAAATTTTTCATGTACATTATCAAGTAATCACATCATGATGCATTTCATTATTTATAGTGCACTTTAAAAGTTCTCAAGTGGGCGTCCGCTCGACCAATCCCTTTGTCACGGGCGTATTCTTTTACTTCCCGTGTTAATAAAACTATCACCAATAGTTTTAAGTCAGTCCAACCTAGTCGGACTCCCCTAAACCTATAAATTCCTTGCGAGCCCTTTTAACCTTCCGAGGGACCAGCCTAGTCCGCCGCGAAGGCACAGTTATTTCTTTTAAATTAAACTAAGTTCATGGCGACCATCTGGACAGAGTAAGTATTCACACCATTCACATTTTAGGCAAAAAGGAGTAAAGTGACTTACCTGCCGCAAGATGACCCCACTTCTGGTACCAAAACTGTTAGGTCTTCGTCTCCTTAATAATACCCCTGGTAGCCTAGGCTAGGATGGAAGAGCGGAGGTCCCGATCACCGGTGGACAGACACCACACATACACGATTGTACGTGAATAATGACTGTGGGTATATTGGAGCACACACAGTAGTTTTATGCAGTTTGAGCTAAAGCACAGCCCTGTGGGGGGGGGGGCAATAAGGTAATTCATACATACATCAACAATTTTCTTAAACTCATGACATTATCTAAGTCAAAGGTGAAATACAATCTTCTGATAGTTATTTCGCCATTTCAGCATCTGCTGACTGACCATATTCTTACGTAACCAGTCCTATCTTAGCTTTGTGCCTCTCACCGCAGACAGATGCTTCCTGATATGTCAACATCTTGCATCTTAATTCTGAACCTATTGAAATGCACGCCTAAGCATATTATCTTAGACCTTTGACTTAGTACATCTTTTGGTAACCTTAATAAGTATTCCCTTATACATCCTTCCCTCTCCATTATCCCTCCATCCTTCCCTCTCCATTATCCCTCCGTCCTTCCTCCTCCATTATCCCTCCATCATTCCTCCTCCATTATCCCTCCATCATTCCTCCTCCATTATCCCTCCATTCTTCCCTCTCCATTATCCCTCCATCCTTCCCTCTCCATTATCCCTCCAACATTCCTCCTCCATTATCCCTCCATCCTTCCCTCTCCATTATCCCTCCATCCTTCCCTCTCCATTATCCCTCCGTCATTCCTCCTCCATTATCCCTCCATCCTTCCCTCTCCATTATCCCTCCATCCTTCCCTCTCCATTATCCCTCCGTCCTTCCTCCTCCGTTATCCCTCCATCCTTCCAATTCCATTATCCCTCCATCCTTCCCCCTCCATTATCCCTCCATCCTTCCCTCTCCGTTATCCCTCCATCCTTCCCTCTCCATTATCACTCCGTCATTCCTCCTCCGTTATCCCTCAATCCTTCCCCCTCCATCCTTCCCCCTCCATTATCCCTCCATCCTTCCCTCTCCATTATCCCTCCGTCATTCCTCCTCCGTTATCCCTCCATCTTTCCCTCTCCATTATCCCTCCATCCTTCCCTCTCCATTATCACTCCGTCATTCCTCCTCCGTTATCCCTCCATCTTTCCCCCTCCATTATCCCTCCATCCTTCCCTCTCCATTATCCCTCCATCCTTCCCCCTCAATTATCCCTCCATCCTTCCCCCTCCATTATCCCTCCATCCTTCTCTCTCCGTTATCCCTCCATCCTTCCCTCTCCATTATCCCTCCATCCTTCCCCCTCCATTATCCCTCCATCCTTCCCCCTCCATTATCCCTCCGTCATTCCTTCTCCATTATCCCTCCGTACTTCCCTCTCCATTATCCCTCTATCCTTCCTCCTCCATTATCCTTCCATCCTTCCCCCTCCATTATCCCTCCATCCTTCCCCCTCCATTATCCCTCCATCCTTCCAACTCTATTATCCCTCCATCCTTCCCCCTCCATTACCCCTCTGTCATTCCTCCTCCGTTATCCCTCCATCCTTCCCCCTCCATTATCCCTCCATCCTTTCCTCTCCATTATCCCTCCGTCATTCCTCCTCCGTTATCCCTCCATCCTTCCCTCTCCATAATCCCTCCATCCTTCCCCCTCCATTATCCCTCCATCCTTCCTCCTCTATTATCCCTCCATCCTTCCCCCTCCATTATCCCTCCGTCATTCCTCCTCCGTCCTTCCTCCTCCGTTATCCCTCCATCCTTCCTCCTCTGTTATCCCTCCATCCTTCCCCCTCCATTATCCCTCCGTCATTCCTCCTCCATTATCCCTCCATCCTTCCCCCTCCATTATCCCTCCATCCTTCCCTCTCCGTTATCCCTCCATCCTTCCCTCTCCATTATCCCTCCATCCTTCCCCCTCCATAATCCCTCCATCCTTCCCCCTCCATCATCCCTCCGTCATTCCTCCTCCGTTATCCCTCCATCCTTCCCTCCATCCTTCCCTCTCCATTATCCCTCCGTCATTCCTCCTCCATTATCCCTCCATCCATCCCCCTCCATTATCCCTCCATTCTTCCCTCTCCATTATCCCTCCATCCTTCCCTCTCAATTATCTCTTCATCCTTCCCTCTCCATTATCCCTCCATCCTTCCCTCTCCATTATCCCTCCGTCCTTTCCCCTCCATTATTCCTCCGTCCTTCCCCCTCCATAATCCCTCTGTTCTCCCCCCTCCGTTATCCCTCCGTCCTTACCCCTCCATTATCCCTCCGTCCTTCCCCCTCCATTATCCCTCCGTCCTCCCCCCTCCATTATCCCTCCGTCCTTCCCCCTCCATTATCCCACCATCCTTCCCCCTCCATTATCCCTCCAACCTTCCCCCCCATTATCCCTCCATCCTTCCAACTCCATTATCCCTCCAACCTTCCCCCTCCATTATCCCTCCATCCTTCCCTCTTCATTATCCCTCCGTCCTTTCCTCTCCATTATCCCTCCATCTTTCATCCTCCATTATCCCTCCATCCTTCCCTATTCATTATCCCTCCGTCCTTTCCTCTCCATTATCCCTCCGTCCTTCCTCCTCCATTATCCCTCCATCCTTCCTCCTCCATTATCCCTCCATCCTTCCCTCTTCATTATCCCTCCGTCCTTTCCTCTCCATTATCCCTCCATCCTTCCCCCTCCATTATCCCTCTGTCATTCCTCCTCCGTTATCCCTCCATCCTTCCCCCTCCATTATCCTTCCATCCTTCCCTCTCCATTATCCATCCATCCATCCTTCCTCCTCCGTTATCCTTCCATCCTTCCTCCTCCGTTATCCCTCCGTCCTTCCTCCACCGTTATCCCTCCGTCCTTCCTCCTCCATTATCCCTCCTTCCTTCCTCCACCGTTATTCCTCCGTCCTTCCTCCACCGTTATTCCTCCGTCTTCCTCCACCGTTATCCCTCCGTCCTTCCCCCACCGTTATCCCTCCGTCCTTCCTCCACCGTTATCCCTCCGTCCTTCCTCCAAAGTTATCCCTCCGTCCTTCCTACACTGTTATCCCTCCGTCCTTCTTACACCGTTATCCCTCCGTCCTTCCCCCATCGTTATCCCTCCGTCCTTCCTCCACCGTTATCCCTTCGTCCTTCCTCCACCGTTATCCCTCCGTCCTTCCTCCACCGTTATCCCTCCATCCTTCCCCCTCCATCCTTCCCTCTCCATTATCCCTCCATCCTTCCTCCTCCATTATCCCTTCGTCCTTCCTCCTCCGTTATCCCTCCATCCTTCCTCCTCCGTTATCCCTCCGTCCTTCCTCCTCCGTTATCCCTCCATCCTTCCTCCTCCATTTTCCCTCCATCCGTCCCCCTCCATTATTCCTCCATCCTTCCCTCTTCATTATCCCTCCGTCATTCCTCCTCCATTATCCCTCCATCCTTCCCCCTCCATTATCCCCCATCCTTCTCCCTCCGTTATCCCTCCATCCTTCCCTCTCCGTTATCCCTCCATCCTTCCCCCTCCATTATCCCTCCATCCTTCCCCCTCCATTATCCCTCCATCCTTCCCCCTCCATTCTTCCCTCTCCATTATCCCTCCGTCCTTCCCCCTCCATTATTCCTCCGTCCTTCCCCCTCCATTATCCCTCCGTCCTTCCCCCTCCATTATTCCTCTGTCCTTCCCCTTCCATTATCCCTCCGTCCTTCCCCCTCCATTATCCCTCCATCCTTCCCCCTCCATTATCCCTCCATCCTTCCCCCCAATTATCCCTCCGTCATTCCTCCTCCATCCTTCCTCCTCCGTTATCCCTCCGTCATTCCTCCTCCATTATCCCTCCGTCATTCCTCCTTCATTATCCCTCCATCCTTCCCTCTCCATTATCCCTCCGTCCTTCCCCCTCCATTATTCCTCTGTCCTTCACCTTCCATTATCCCTCCGTCCTTCCCCCTCCATTATCCCTCCATCCTTCCCCCTCCATTATCCCTCCATCCTTCCCCCCCATTATCCCTCCGTCATTCCTCCTCCATCCTTCCTCCTCCGTTATCCCTCCGTCATTCCTCCTCCATTATCCCTCCGTCATTCCTCCTCCATTATCCCTCCAACCTTCCCCCCCATTATCCCTCCGTCATTCCTCCTCCATCCTTCCTCCTCCGTTATCCCTCCGTCATTCCTCCTCCATTATCCCTCCGTCATTCCTCCTTCATTATCCCTCCATCCTTCCTCCTCTGTTATCCCTCCGTCATTCCTCCTCCATTATCCCTCCATCCTTCCCCCTACATTAGCCCTCCCCCATTCCTCCTCCGTTATCCCTCCGTCATTCCTCCTCCATTATCCCTCCTTTATTCCTCCTTCATTATCCCTCCATCCTTCCTCCTCTGTTATCCCTCCGTCATTCCTCCTCCATTATCCCTCCATCCTTCCCCCTACATTAGCCCTCCCCCATTCCTCCTCCGTTATCCCTCCATCCTTCCTCCTCCGTTATTCCTCCATCCTTCCTCCTACATTTTCCCTCCATCCTTCCCCCTCTATTATCCCTCCATTCCTTCCTCCTCCGTTATCCCTCAATCCTTCCTCCTCCGTTATCCCTTCGTCATTCCTCCTCCATTATCTCCATTATCCCTCAATCCTTCCTCCTCCATTATCCCTCCGTCATTCCTCCTCCATTATCACTCCGCCCTTCCCCCTCCATTATCGCTCCGTTCTTCCCCCTCCATTATCCCTCTGTCCTTCCCCCTCCATTATCACTCCGTCCTTCCCCCTCCATCCTTCCCCCTCCATTATCCCTCTGTCATTCCTCCTCCGTTATCCCTCCATCCTTCCTCCTCTGTTATCCCTCCATCCTTCCCCCTCCATTATCCCTCCGTCATTCCTCCTCTGTTATCCCTCCATCCTCCCCCCTCCATTATCCCTCCATCCTTCCCTCTCCATTATCCCTCCATCATTCCTCCTCCATTATCCCTCCATCCTTCTCTCTCCGTTATCCCTCCATCCTTCCCCCTCCAATATCCCTTCATCCTTCCCTCTCTGTTATCCCTCCATCCTTCCCTCTCCATTATCCCTTCATCCTTCCCCCTCCATTCTTCCCTCTCCATTATCCCTCCATCCTTCCCTCTCCATTATCCCTTCATCCTTCCCCCTCCATTCTTCCCTCTCCATTATCCCTCCATCCTTCCCTCTCCATTATCCCTCCGTCCTTCCCCCTCCATTATTCCTCCGTCCTTCCCCCTCCATTATCCCTCCGTCCTTCCCCCTCCATTATCCCTCCGTCCTCCCCCCTCCATTATCCCTCCGTCCTTCCCCCTCCATTATCCCTCCATCCTTCACCCTCCATTATCCCTCCAACCTTCCCCCCCATTATCCCTCCATCCTTCCCCCTCCATTATCCCTCCGTCATTCCTCCTCCGTCCTTCCTCCTCCATTATCCCTCCATCTTTCCTCCTCCATTATCCCTCCATCCTTCCCTCTTCATTATCCCTCCGTCCTTTCCTCTCCATTATCCCTCCGTCCTTCCTCCTCCTTTATCCCTCCATCCTTCCTCCCCTGTTATCCCTCCATCCTTCCCCCTCCATTATCCCTCTGTCATTCCTCCTCTGTTATCCCTCCATCCTTCCCCCTCCATTATCCCTCCATCCTTCCCTCTCCATTATCCCTCCGTCATTCCTCCTCCGTTATCCCTTCATCCTTCCCTCTCCATTATCCCTCCATCCTTCCCCCTCCATTATCCCTCCGTCATTCCTCCTCCATTATCCCTCCATCCTTCCCTCTCCATTATCCCTCCGTCCTTCCTCCTCCGTTATCCCTCCATCCTTCCTCCTCTGTTATCCCTCCATCCTTCCCCCTCCATTATCCCTCCGTCATTCCTCCTCCGTTATCCCTCCATCCTTCCCCCTCCATTATCCCTCCATCCTTCCCTCTCCATTATCCCTCTGTCATTCCTCCTCCGTTATCCCTCCATCCTTCTCTCTCCCTTATCCCTCCATCCTTCCCCCTCCATTATCCCTTCATCCTTCCCTCTCCGTTATCCCTCCATCCTTCCCTCTCCATTATCCCTCCATCCTTCCCCCTTCATTATCCCTCCGTCCTTCCTCCACCGTTCTCCCTCCATCCTTCCCTCTCCATTATCCCTCCATCCTTCCCCCTTCATTATCCCTCCGTCCTTCCTCCACCATTATCCCTCCATCCTTCCCCCTCCATTCTTCCCTCTCCATTATCCCTCCATCCTTCCCTCTCCATTATCCCTTCATCCTTCCCCCTCCATTCTTCCCTCTCCATTATCCCTCCATCCTTCCCTCTCCATTATCCCTCCGTCCTTCCCCCTCCATTATTCCTCCGTCCTTCCCCCTCCATTATCCCTCCGTCCTTCCCCCTCCATTATCCCTCTGTCCTCCCCCCTCCATTATCCCTCCGTCCTTCCCCCTCCATTATCCCTCCATCCTTCACCCTCCATTATCCCTCCAACCTTCCCCCCCATTATCCCTCCATCCTTCCAACTCCATTATCCCTCCATCCTTCCCCCTCCATTATCCCTCCGTCATTCCTCCTCCGTCCTTCCTCCTCCATTATCCCTCCATCCTTCCCTCTTCATTATCCCTCCGTCCTTCCTCCTCCGTTATCCCTCCATCCTTCCTCCCCTGTTATCCCTCCATCCTTCCCCCTCCATTATCCCTCCGTCCTTCCTCCTCCGTTATCCCTCCATCCTTCCTCCCCTGTTATCCCTCCATCCTTCCCCCTCCATTATCCCTCCATCCTTCCCCCTCCATTATCCCTCCATCCTTCCCCCTCCATTATCCCTCCATCCTTCCCTCTCCATTATCCCTCCGTCATTCCTCCTCCGTCCTTCCTCCTCCATTATCCCTCCATCATTCCTCCTCCGTTATCCCTCCATCCTTCCCCCTCCATTATCCCTCCATCCTTCCCTCTCCATTATCCCTCCGTCATTCCTCCTCCGTTATCCCTTCATCCTTCCCTCTCCATTATCCCTACATTCTTCCCCCTCCATTATCCCTCCATCCTTCCCTCTCCATTATCCCTCCATCCTTCCCTCTCCACTATCCCTCCATCCTTCCCCTCCATTATCCCTCCGTCATTCCTCCTCAGTCCTTCCTCCTCCGTTATCCCTCCATCTTTCTCCTCTATTATCCCTCCATCCTTCCCTCTCCATTATCCCTCCGTCCTTCCTCCTCCGTTATCCCTCCATCCTTCCTCCTACGTTATCCCTCCATCCTTCCCCCTCCATTATCCCTCCATCCTTCCCCCTCCATTATCCCTCCATCCTTCCCTCTCCATTATCCCTCCATCCTTCCTCCTCCATTATCCCTCCATCCTTCCCCCTCCATTATCCCTCCGTCATTCCTCCCCGTCCTGTCTCCTCCGTTATCCCTCCATCTTTCCTCCTCTATTATCCCTCCATCCTTCCCTCTCCATTATCCCTCCGTCCTTCCTCCTCCGTTATCCCTCCATCCTTCCTCCTACATTATCCCTCCATCCTTCCCCCTCCATTATCCCTCCATCCTTCCCCCTCCATTATCCCTCCGTCCTTTCCTCTCCATTATCCCTCCGTCCTTCCTCCTCCGTTATCCCTCCATCCTTCCTCCTCCGTTATCCCTCCATCCTTCCCCCTCCATTATCCCTCTGTCATTCCTCCTCCGTTATCCCTCCATCCTTCCCCCTCCATTATCCCTCCATCCTTCCCTCTCCATTATCCCTCCGTCATTCCTCCTCCGTTATCCCTTCATCCTTCCCTCTCCATTATCCCTCCATCCTTCCCCCTCCATTATCTCTCCATCCTTCCCTCTCCATTATCCCTCCATCCTTCCCTCTCCATTATCCCTCCATCCTTCCTCCTCCATTATCCCTCCATCCTTCCCCCTCCATTATCCCTCCGTCATTCCTCCTCTGTCCTTCCTCCTCCGTTATCCCTCCATCTTTCCTCCTCTATTATCCCTCCATCCTTCCCTCTCCATTATCCCTCCGTCCTTCCTCCTCCGTTATCCCTCCATCCTTCCTCCTACGTTATCCCTCCATCCTTCCCCCTCCATTATCCCTCCATCCTTCCCCCTCCATTATCCCTCCGTCCTTTCCTCTCCATTATACCTCCGTCCTTCCCCCTCCATTATCCCTCCATCCTTCCCCCTCCATTATCCCTCCATCCTTCCTCCTCCATTATCCCTCCATCCTTCCCCCTCCATTATGCACATCCTTCCCCCTCTTTTATCCCTCCATCCTTCCTCCTCCATTATCCCTCCATCCTTCCTCCTCCATTATCCCTCCATCCTTCCTCCTCCGTTATCCCTCCATCCTTCCCCCTCCAGTATCCCTCTATCCTTCCCTTGGGCACATCTCCACTCTGCACAGATCTCTCGCTTTCAGGAAATCTCGTCAGCAGAGATCTCTGAGAGGCCACCGAGCGATCTCCTTCTGCCTGTTGGTGACACCACTGATCGGAAATTTCTGTCATCCTGGGACCTCGGATATTCACCACCGTTTCATCTCTGGTAATCCGTCTCATCAGTCCGGCATCCCCCAATTCTCTTAAAGCGGTTGTAAACCCACTGACGTTTCTTTTTTTTTCCTCATCTGTGAAGGAAAAGACATAATGAGCTAGTATGCACCTCATACTAGCTCATTATGAAATCCTTACCTTAGAACGAGGCCTCGACATCTGTCCCGATCCACGCCGAGGGAGCTGACATGTTCCCTCGGCGTGTCTTCGGGTATCGCGGCTCTAGCGCTGTGAGTGGCTGGAGCCGCGATATCGTCACTCCCACGCATGTGCGCCGGAGATTTCTTCCCGGCAGGGTCCGGTGTCTGCCGGACTGTCAGCCGAGAATCCCCTGTGCGGCGCATTGCGAGGGGAATATCTCCTAAACCATACAGTTTATTTTACCTACAGGTGAGCCTCATTATAGATGGAAAAAATTATACCGCGCTGGGGAAAAAACGTGAAAACAAATAAAATAAACTATATATAAAGCAGGCAGCAGCAATGAATGTGATATAACACCCAACAGAAATACAGAAATAAAAAACTGCGCCAACCCTCTACTTAATTGAATAACAGAAAAATAGTGTCAGAATATGTGAGTAATTATCATTAAATAATTATAACAATCAAATAAACACCTTAAGTGCATAAAAAACACAACAATACATAAAGGAATGAAAATATCACAAACAAAAATCCAATCATAAAAAGTTCATATGTGAGTCCAGATAGGCGTTTGTGACACCACAGTGATTCAACACAATCCGAAAGCGCATAAAGTGCCCGTCACCGTATATTGAATGCGCTTACCAGAAAATAAGTAAATTAGGGCGTTTGTATATAGTCGATGGGTCCCATCAAAAGATATCCTCCTTTTTAGTGGGTCAGCTCTCCATCTCCTAATAGTACTCTCCGGATATTAATCTACTCCGTGGTCCCAATAGGGAGCTCAGTAATCCCCAAAAAAGAAAGGAACTAACATAGCATAATATCGTAGGGATAATTTATTGAGAGTAAAAAGTAGCACACTTACATGTGGATAGAAAAAACACAGCGTATAGAAACAGTACATAAAAAGCCGGCCGGCAAACAGGAGCCCGTCCTCCTCTCCTACAACGTGGTGGCGTCACTGCGTGCCTTCCCAGACGCGTTTCGTCATACCTGACGTTGTCAATGGGGAACGGGCAGCGCAGTGACGCTCCGCCTAATAAAGATAATGAAGCATACCAAGCCTCGTTCTGAGATGCGGGACTAGGTCGTGATACGCCATTGTAGGTAATGGCAAATAGCCCTGAAACAGGCACAGTCTGTCCGCTGCTAATAATGCAGCGAAACAGCTTGTAATATAAATCCCTAACATCCTAAACAATAGTAGTATCGTTAGGATGTGTCTAGTGGTCAAGAACGAAAAAAGGCTTGCACAGAGTAAAAATGACATTAAGTTAAAACCCATGCATGTTAGTGCGCCGCAGGTGCAAAATAAATGTTGCATCAGCCCCGCACCCCCTCCCGATATATAAAAAGAGAGAAAACCTGATCATAAAAGAAGTTAACCTAATAATGAAATAAGCAGCATCTTGTCCTGTAAAGGAACCAGTGCAAAAAACATAATGAATGTCATATGTCCAGTCTCTATATATCAATGGTCACCAAAAATTATAGATAGCAAAAAGTCGCATTAATTAAAGGATCTTTTTACTATATATTGGCCAGAGAGAATACTGTTGAAAATGTTCCATACGTATAGATTTGACAAAATAATCGCATGAAATTAATCCATGCGTATAAATCTAACCCCATAATCGCATAGGGACAATATCTCGATTTATATCCAAGATTCTATCAGAAAAAAGAGATCCGAAAATCCAAAACCAGAAAAATTTAAAAATATAGAATAAAAAATAAAAAATATAAAATATAAAATATATAAATCAAATACCTTCCTTTCCGGTTTTTGGCAATCTCCTGACATTAGAGCTATGGATTTCTTTCACAACTCGCAATTCCGCCCATTATCAGAGCTTCCATGTCATCCTTCGGGTATCCCCTTCCCAAGATGGGCATATTTCCAAATAAGACACTTCCTGATGGGGAGACTTTCTAAACATGATTTTGCTAGGCAACTCACTCCGTTTGAAATTTTGTGCAATCAATCTGAACCACAACGTCATCTTATTTCCAATATATATTCCTTGTTTTTCTTGGATCAAGCTCCGAAAGACAACCTAGCGGTTCGCAACTGGGAAACTGATTTATCCCTGACGTTATCGGACTCAGAATGGTTGAACATCTTTACACATATTCATAAAGGATCTTTAAATGTATCTGTTCAGGAAAATAATTTTAAAATTTTCTCCAGGTGGTATCTCACTCCAGATAAACTTCATAAAAGGTCCCCTTCCACTTCTCCCTCCTGCTGGAGATGCTCGGGTGGTACAGGTTCATTTCTACATATTTGGTGGGCTTGCCCTCGCATTCAACCATATTGGATTGAAATCCATCGTTTAATTTGCCAAATTACCACACTCTCTATAGATTTTTCCCCTGCCATGATGCTCCTACACCACTCGACCATCTCGATGAAGACTTATCATCGCTCTTTGGCACAACACTTGTTGAATGCAGCAAAAATGTGTATCCCACCATTATGGAAATCTTCAACGCCACCTTCAATTTCTGATTGGATTAAGAGAGTCTCCAATGTTGCGGACATGGAAAATTTAATTTCGCAGGCTAAAGACACCCCATCCAAATATTGGGCCACTTGGGCTTGCTGGCTTCATTTTCGTTCATCAGATGAATGTTCCAAACTGGTAGCTGGAGTCCCCCCCACTTCTAGCCCCTGAAATTTCTCCTGTTTTCTCGATAATCCTACACCACTTGTGTTCTCTTTCTTCCCATTGTCAGACTGTCCTCTCTTTCCTACCCTCCACACATACTTTTGTTTTTAAGTTACACACGGTGTTATAGAAATTAGTTTCTAATGTTTTCAAAGCACCTTTCTACTTTAAGGTTTTCATGTCATTTATATCTTCTCTTTGTACAACATGTTTTAACAGTTCCTGGGAGGCAGTCTCCCGGGATTGTTAGGAATCTGATTAATAGACATGTTTTGGAACTTTAAGCCAAACCATTAAGTTAGTATTAACTTTCGCTGGTGCTTATTTACCTTGTTTCAGCTACTTCTGCTTTTGGTTATTTACTCTAAGTCAACAGGCTCTTTGTTCATGCTACAAAAATTGTATTACTACAGTTCTGTACTTTGCTGTTACATTGTACGGTTGTGTTTTTTTTTCTGTATTACGATTCCTTCAATAAAAGCTTTTGGGAAAAAAAAAAAAAAAAAATATAAAATATATAATATATAATATATAATATATAATATATAATATATAAAAAATAGAAAATAGAAAATGAATATGCATGCATGTGTAATGAAAGTTTCATACATATCTAGATTCTATAGCCCAGTCCAACATCTCAAAACCGGCAAGGCCAAAAACTATATAGTAATACATATGAGAGACAAATTTAACCCATATGGTACAGAAAAAATATATATATACATAAATAGAACACCCAACCCAAATACCTGAAGTGAAAAATGAAAATGAATTAGGAATTGTCAATGAAGGCATTGACATCATTATAGGCCTTATTATAGGCTTTCCTGTAGATAAAAGTCATAAAAATGACTATATAACCACTTTAACCCATGCTTCCTAAAAACTGCTCCAGTTTAGTATAAAAAAAAGGAGGGGGGGGGGTATTATTTTGCACACCAACCTGCCAGATAATACATTAAACAAGCCGCCA
Organism: Lithobates pipiens; assembly: GCF_037356315.1. Classification (NCBI taxonomy): domain Eukaryota; kingdom Metazoa; phylum Chordata; class Amphibia; order Anura; family Ranidae; genus Lithobates; species Lithobates pipiens. The sequence continues at coordinate 263,667 of NW_027507714.1, read as the reverse complement.
TCCCTCCACCAGAGAACATCATAATGTCCCAGCCAGATATCCAGGACGCTGTATCCACCCAAACAAGGTTTCTTCACCCCCACTGCCCCGGGCGACTCTCTCCATCTTGTCACCCCCCCCCAAAAAAACAGAGCGCCCTCTGTGCCATCCAAACCCCTGGCGGGAAAATCAAACTGAAGTATAACAAAGGCAATAAAACGGCTGTATTGATTAAGACCCGTCAAGGTCAATCATTTAGATTTCCGGAAGTCCAGCTTCTTGGTGATTTTCTCCATCACATTCTCCATATTCACCCAATTTGTCAAATCCCCTTCAAAATGAGTTCCCAAAACTGTAATTGATGTTCTCAGGGCCTTACTCCCAGGGGCGGACTGACCATTGGGCCACTTGGGCACTGCCCGGGGGCCCTGTGCCACTAGGGGGCCCCATCAGGGTTGCCAGCCTCAGTAAAAACAGGGACAGTATGTAAAAATCAGTGTTTTTTTTTGTTACATCTGTCTGTGAAATGTCCCTTCCCGACGGTGGTTGTGAAATGAGATGTGTCATTTTTGCTGGTAGAACGCCTGAAGGTGCCACTTCAATGTTGGTCCTCTGTATGTGGCCAGGCTGTGTAAAAGTCTCACACATGTGGTATCGCCATACTCAGGAGGAGGAGCAGAATGTATTTTGGGGTGTAATTTGTTGTATACATATGCTGTGCCTGAGAAATAACCTGATAAGGTGACAATTTTGTAAAGAATTGTGGGAAAAAATGACAACTTAAAAAATCTCACCATGCTACTTAATACCTTGGAATGTCTACTTTGTAAAAAGGGGTCATTTGGGGGGGATTTGTACTTTCCTGACTTGTTGGTGTCTCCAGAAATGAGACTCACCTGATGTACTGAAGGCCTGATCAGATCTCATCAATTTTTGTAAACTCTATAACTTTCACACACACCAAATAATATCCACTCATTTGGCTGATTTTACCAAAGATATGTAGCAGTATAAATTTTGGTGAAAATTTATAAAGAAAAAATTACTAATTAGCAAAATTTTATGACAGAAACAAAGAACACAGTATATGATGGGGGGTGGTAATATCACACAGTATATGATGGGGGTGGTAATATCACCACCCACATCATATACTGTGTGATATTACCACCCCCCTATCATATACTGTGTGATATGACTAGGGCTGAAACAACTTATTGACAACTAATCGATTATGAAATTAATCGATTACTATTTTCATAATCAGTTAATCGGCCAGTAACATAATGGGGTTTAAAAAAATAATAATAATAATTAGCCCTTTATAGTACAAAAAGAGAAAATAATCACCACTGTAAATATTACTCTCACTGTTCTACAGTAAAAAAATGACCCCCTTATAGTGGTGATTATCTGCTTTTTTTTGTACTATAAAGGGCTAATTTTAGTTTTTTTACCCCCGTTATGTTACTAAACTTAGTCTTAGGCCTGGTTCACATCTCTGTGTTTATTGGTACTTTTTGCAGAAATGCACTGCAGTTCATTTCCATGGTTTCCTATGGGACACGTTCACATCTGAAAGGGTCGGGGACTTTTAACACAAAATGGTGCTTTATTGGTTCAATATACTTCAATGGAGAAGCTGCAGAAAAGCGTGCAATGCGTTTCTGTAGCAATTTGTTTTTTTTTGGGCAGATTAAAAAACAAATGAAAAAATGCAAATTGCAGTAAAATCACGTGAGCAAAAATCAAAACGCACAGCAAAAAGCGATGAAAAGCAAACTGCATAGGTGTGAACCGAGCTTTATGCTGACCACACCGATCGAGTTTCAGATGAAGAATCTTTGTACATTCGCTGAACAGAAGAATTTTTTTTGAAATTTTCACTTGTTTTTAACATTCTGTTTTTAAAATGAATCGAATTTCTGAACGAAAACCACATACATTGTCTGAAAATTCCTTTGACTAAGAAGTTTTCTATTTCCAAATTTTCCCATCGCTGTGGTTGAAAATGAACGTCAATTTGACCCACTTTTTTTATTTATTTATTTATTTTTTTAAGGTTATTAACCGATGGAAACAATAATCGGCCAACTAATGGATTATGGAAATAATGGTTAGTTGCAGCCCTAGCCTTATGTATATAATGTAATATGGTCAACATTCTTATAGGAGGGGTCAGGCACAGTGAGGACTTCATGAGCCGCCTACTTCTCCTTCAACGTCCAATCAGCAGGAGCTTAGCTGCACCGGAGGTCACGGACCTGGCTATGCTGTCTGGATTTGGATCACATGACTGGCTGAACAGAATTGAAAATCTTTTTGCAGATAAACCAGTTCACACATCTACGTATTTCAACTGTGGATTTAGCCGTATGCCTAAATTCAGCTTTAAAAGAAGAAGAAGATTGAAAAGTAACAAACAGTCATTTCCTTATAGTTGGATTTGTCATTTTATTAAAAAACAAAACAAAGAAGCCGTGTTCAGTTGACTGTCCATCCCACGTCAGCGTTTTCTTCTCTAGACAGGCGAGGGCCACATAAAGCCTTTTACACCACAAGTGTCATGATAGGAACTATGCACCACAGTCAAAGTGATGCAGCTTAACTGCAGTGATAATAAACCATGAAGACAAAAATATAGAGATTTGTAGAAAAAAAAAAAAAATAATTCTGTTCCAAATTTCTTGTGTTTGATGGGAGGTGGCAGCTGTGCCTGAATGTCACTGAGCGTTCTCTCCACCAGAACCAACTCGCCGTTATCCACCAATCCATGAACAGCAATGGCTGCCAGGAGGGCGGAGCCTCACCGAGAAAGAAGGAAAAAGGGAAATGATTAGATTGGGATTTTCATTTCTGTATATTAGGAATAGGCAGTAATCACATTTACTAAAAATCATTCAGAATGCGCTGTGCAGTTCTGGTGACCGAAAAAAAAAATAAGATAAAGATATAAAGTTATAATGGAATGAGTCCAGAGACCGGCAACAAAATAAAAAAAATATCAGGAGAGACTGGAGGAACTTTAGTGCTCACATCATTTGTAATAAAAACATCTTTCCCATTCTGAAGCTTCCCTCCAACCACTTTGCATATTATTTTATGTATACTGTGATTCTGTACTTGGCAAATATGCTGCAGAAATCTCCCTCCACTGTGGGCAGCTGAAGCTGCTGCCTGTTCACTTCCTGGATTTACACAGAGGCACACCTCCAGCTCTGCAGCTCTCATTGGCCCTCTTATGACTCATCCCCCTCCCTTCCTGGCAAACTCTCACAAGAGTGAGAGAGAGCTGTGCATGATGTGATAAGCCTAGGCTAATGACCAGGGAAGACACAGGAAGTGGGCTGTAGAAGGGATTTACTGGTAGAAAAAATGTTCTACTATTTAAAGTTAAAACAACAAGGGCAGAAAATGTAATTGATGGAGAGTTGAAAAAATGAATGAAGGTCCACTTTACAACCCTTGAGGACACAGTAACACATACTGAACTTGGTGTTGAGTTCTTCACTTTCAGGTCATCACAGAGGACAAGGGGGCACTCTTTATGTCTGGAGGAAAAGGGGTTACACCACTTGCCTACCGGGCACTTTCACCCCCTTCCTGCCCAGGCCAATTTCCAGCTTTCAGCGTTGTTGCACTTTGAATGCCAATTGCGCGGTCATGCAACACTGTACCCAAACTACATTATTATCATTTTTTGGAGACAGTATGGAGGGGAATGTGGACTGAGGCTACTGTGGACCTTCACGGTACCGCACAAAGCCTTGGCATACAAAAGTGTAAGTATATATTTTTTTTATCCCAAAAACATCTTAAAACATACATATATCATAAAAAAGACAAAAGGAAATTTGTCTTTCAAGAGGAATTCCCTTAAAAAATAAAATACTGCAGCTAAATCAGACACTTACCTGTCCCACGGTCCAGCGATGCGGGGAATGAAGCTCTGCTTGTCACCCCCCCCGGCATTCTAACTGTGTGTAATTCTAACTGCATGCGCAGTCATCTGGGACCTGTCACGTGTCCCAGATGACTGACAGGAGGGAGGAGGTGGAGCGGAGCACCACTTTAACATTAGGTTGTATAAAAGCACAGATGGGGTGACACTAGGAAATAATCATTGTCAGTAGGTATATACCATCTGCGTGTGACCGCTCATAGGAGATGACAAGCACCGGTGTAGAGAATGTCACACCACCGATTGATAGGGTTGCCACCTTTTCTTCAAGCCAAACCTGAACACTTTCACGGCGCACAGCAATTTTTTTGTAGTACACGCTATAGGATTGTAAAATACCTGGGACACCTTTTGGGTTACCCAAAGAGAGTAGTAATGAGGTGTTCCATGGTGAACAGTGGCTGTGGCCAAATTGCATTAAGAGCGAGGGGGGACTTAAAGGCACATGGTTAAATAAGACAAAAGCATTTGTGTACCCATAAAATATGATTCGATTAATAAAAGAAATGTCAGTTAAAATATGATACTAGCCTACCTTAAAAGTGGACACTGTCAGTCGGTAGGGCAGAGAGAGGACGGTGTCGGTAGGGCAGAGAGAGGACGGTGTCGGTAGGGCAGAGAGAGGACGGTGTCGGTAGGGCAGAGAGAGGACGGTGTCGGTAGGGCAGAGAGAGGACGGTGTCGGTAGGGCAGAGGGAGGACGGTGTCGGTAGGGCAGAGGGAGGACGGTGTCGGTAGGGCAGAGGGAGGACGGTGTCGGTAGGGCAGAGGGAGGACGGTGTCGGTAGGGCAGAGGGAGGACGGTGTCGGTAGGGCAGAGGGAGGACGGTGTCGGTAGGGCAGAGAGAGGACGGTGTCGGTAGGGCAGAGAGAGGACGGTGTTGGTAGGGCAGAGAGAGGACGGTGTCGGTAGGGGCAGAGGACGGTGTCGGTGGGACAGAGGACGGTGTCGGTGGGGCAGAGGACGGTGTCGGTGGGGCAGAGGACGGTGTCGGTGGGGCAGAGGACGGTGTCGGTGGGGCAGAGGACGGTGTCGGTAGGGCAGAGGACGGTGTCGGTAGGGCAGAGGACGGTGTCGGTAGGGCAGAGGGAGGACGGTGTCGGTAGGGCAGAGGGAGGACGGTGTCGGTAGGGCAGAGGGAGGACGGTGTCGGTAGGGCAGAGGGAGGACGGTGTCGGTAGGGCAGAGGGAGGACGGTGTCGGTAGGGCAGAGGGAGGACGGTGTCGGTAGGGCAGAGGGAGGACGGTGTCATTAGAGTAGTGGAAACTAACACATTAAATATCAGACTGTGCCTGTGCCCCCCCCAATGGAGATCTCGATTACAAAAAAAAAAACCTTACCTTCCAGGAGCCGCTGCAAAGATGTGTGTGTGTGAACCTGTTAGGGGGCGGAGTCTGTAATACAATGTTTTATCCTGCAAAAGCATCCCTAGTAGCTAGGATACCAGTCTAGTGGCCCTCCATTCACTGTCTCTGGCGGCATTGGTGGCTGGGAGGGAGAGAGAGCACACAGACAGTGCAGTGTGACCCAGCTGCAGGACAGAGGAGGGGGGTGGCTGACAGAGGAGGGGGGGGGGCTGGCAGAGGAGGGGGGGGCTGGCAGAGGAGGGGGGGGGCTTGGTGCTGGGGGAAGAGAGCAAACAGTGAGCTGCAGCATTCAGGATTCAGCCACGGTGAGAGGGACCAGACCAGGTCCCACTCACCACTGTCATCATTCACCAGTGGCAGTGAAACTGCCAAAAATCATTAGCCCTACTGAAGCAGGGGAAAGAGGGGGGCCGGGGGAGCGTGCTGCTGGCGGGAGAGGCTGCATTTGCCGATCGGTATTGACACACTGAAGAGGGAAGAGGTGGATGGAGGGGAATGCTCACCAGTGAATCCACACAGGACAGGAGCCGTAGAGAGGGGCAGGTGATGTTGGAGAGTGTGTATCATTATCCAGCAACAGGAGGGGGGCGCGCTGCTGCCGGGACACGGGACGGAGTGCAGTAAACTAAAGCGGGGGGGGCTATGCTGCTGGTGGGTGGAGGTATGAACACCCACTTCCCACACTCGCTGGAGCCTATGCTGCTGTGTCCGGGTTTCAGGAGGAGAGAAACCCGGGCATAGCTGTCAAAACCCAGACTGCCCGGGTCATTCCCGTACAGATGGCAACCCTACCGATTGAAGCAGTATGGCACATGTGACCACCTCTTTACCCAAAAGCAGTGCATTTATCTCCTCTTCCACCACAACTCACAGTGCCACTAAACAGACACAACAAGTGCTTTAAGAAGACGTCTCTTTTTGCAGCTATCCAAGACTTCATTAAAGTGCTTGTAAAGCTACTTTGTGTACTTTATAGATCCCCTTTGTTCCATGAGGTTATGTGCCCCAGTGTATGTTCTATATAAAAAATATATTGCTGTATAACTTATTTCAGCGCTCACGTGACTGCCCGTCGCTCTCCTCTCCCAATCTGAGAAGTACAGTGGGATTGGCTGAGAATCCCTTGATGACCTCTGAAATAAGTTATACAGCAACATATTTTATCAGCAGGAGGGAAGGGGCGGCACTGTCATGAGATGACAGGCGGGGAGGGATGGGGGAGGGGAGGACACAGGAGAGCTGCGAATGACGGAGGCACATAAACTGACCGCGGTGTCAGGGCAGCCATGATAAGCCATGGTCAGTTTACAGAGGGGAGAGTATAGCCAGGCAGGATCAGCCAGGTATGTTAAAGCGGGAGTTCCGACTTTTCTTTTAAAGTCAGCAGCTACAAATACTGCAGCTGCTGGGTTTTAAAATATGGACACTTACCCCTCCAGCGCGCCCGCGATGTTGGCACCCGAAGCCAATCTGTCGGTTGGCTCTCAGGTGATGCCGCCACCATCTTCGGTGTGGGAATCAGGAAGAGAAGCCTTGCGGCGTCACTTCCCGGTTCCCTATTGTGCATGCGCGAGTCGCGTTGCGCAATAAGGAAGGTCTCTGCTGTCTCTGGGATCCACGTGTTTCCCAGCAGACAGCGGGGGCCCTGTAGAAAGTGGCATAAATACCCACGGATTCTGCGCCTATCTATGCCCGGAAGTGGGTGCAGATACCTGTATTATACAGCTATCTGTACCCCTCTCCCCACTGAAAGGTGCCAATTGTGGGACCGGGGGGGGTTCTGAGGAGCGGACGTTCCACTTTAGGGTGGAACTCCGCTTTAAGTGATAGAAGGGACCAAATTACACAGAAGAAGCACTGTGCTGTTCATGCTTTTTTTTTTTCTAACCCTTCTCCACTCTACCTGAATCCCCCCCCCAAAAAAAGGAAGAAGAACATTATCATAATTCATAATAATAATCCATCATAATTCACCTAGAAGTTTCGTCTCTCAGCAATCCATAATATAGATCTTTGGCTCTTCCTGCCACACCATTACTATACACCAGTCATCACTAAATAGCAGCCTGTGGTCCGGATCCAGCCAGTGTTCCACCCGGACCTGCGGTCATACCATTTAGGAGACACTTCTTTTCCTCAGCCTCTACTGTTGTTATTCTAATAGCAGGGCGGAGAGCAGTAGATTGGAGTAGAATGGAGTAGAATGGAGTGTGGTAGCGGAGCCGCCAGGGACTAACTTTTAAAGATAACTAGCAGGTGATTGGATGCAGGGATGTCCTAGCAGCCAATCACCTGCTGGTTAATACAAAAGGTTAACCCTGTCAGCTCCGGCTACCACACTCCGATCAATGCTGTGCCTCCCACAATCGATAGAGAAATGTTCAGCCTCTTCTCTCTGCTTGTTCTAAGGTATGAAAGTGAAGGTGGGGGGGGGCACAAAGGACACTATTCTGGGTGTGTGATGTGTGTGTGATGTGTGTGTGTGGTGTGATGTGTGTGTGGTGTGTAATGTGGATGTGTGTGGTGTGTGATGTGTGTGTGTGATGTGTATGTGATGTGTGTGTGTGATGTGTATGTGATGTGTGTGTGTGATGTGTGATGTGTATGTGATGTGTGGTGTGTGTGTGATGTGTGTGTGATGTGTGTGTGATGTGTGTGTGTGATGTGTATGTGATGTGTGTGTGTGATGTGTGATGTGTATGTGATGTGTGGTGTGTGTGTGATGTGTGTGTGATGTGTGATGTGTGGTGTGTGTGTGTGTGATGTGTGTGTGTATGATGTGTATGTGATGTGTGGTGTGTGTGATGTGTGTGTGATGTGTGGTGTGTGTGTGATGTGTGTGTGATGTGTGTGTGATGTGAATTGAGTTGCCATCTCATCCTTTTAAAACTAAACACATTAATTCACACGGATTCTGTGGCTGATTAATGTGATATTTAAACTCACTTGGTGCCTTACCTATATTAAATGAGCCTCAGAACCTGTGTATATAATAGGCACTTGGCTTTAAAGGGATGAGGTGGCCCCCTACATGTGAAGGAGGGCAGTGTTTGGGGGGGGGGTTCGGTGGAGGTGAAGAGGACAGAGCACACTGCTCTCATCTATACACACAAGCTATGGATTCTCCTCATTATGCCTTGGTCTGCCTTCCATTTGTCCTCAAGGTCTACGTGGGTTACTTTACCACAGCCACAAGGACAGAAATTTCCCAGTGTACCCCGCACCCAAAGAACTGAACTATACATTTTTTGCATCTACTCCTGAGGAAGGGGAGACCAATCCACGAAACGCGTAGAGTTATAGGATGCCGAGATATTTGTGGATGGCTTTGAATTTTACACTTATGTATTTCCATCTGCTAAAATCCCGTATTTGTATAAAAACATCCTGTATATAAACACCAACAATGTTTTATGAATTTACAATGTTTATTATGACGACTTACATTGCTAAAGGAAAATTGCTGCAAATAACCATTTTTTTTCTGTGCTTTTACCTGCAATTTTTTTTTAACTTGCCAACAGGATGTCTAAGCTGAAGCACAACCAAAAGCTTTTAGCAGCAGTTTAGCAACATGAGTTCCATTGCTGGCTAGCAGAGCTGAGTTTTCCTATGAGCTGGCAATGGCCCTTCCTCTGTATTGCTAGTTATTTGCCTTTTAGCTCCATCCCCTCAGAGATCTGAATGCTAAAGCCCAATGTGTATTACTTCTCACCAGTGTGAGCTGCTGTGCTGAGATGCTAAATGCATGCACGGCATCAGCGGAAATGAAAGGAGGTCCTACCTGATATTTGCTGCTTATTGTAAAAGCATGTGCATGGCTCCTCCGCGCATTCACCGAGAGCTGCTTCAGGGTCCTCTGCTTGACCAGAACGGTCTTATCATCTGCAAGAGGCTGTGAGAAGAACAAAGACCACAAGACAATAAGTGGGACCACTATAAAGGATGGACAGAAAAATAGAAAATTCCACTACATATTATAGGTTATGACACAGAAACACATAACATTCAACGCAATATGTACTGGAATTTACATTTCTAACTCCTTACATAATGACGTTTTTTTTTATAATCACTTATAGATGGCAAGTCCTTGCCTATCACCTTAAGTAGAGCCTATACATATGCCCTTCATCTACTTACAGCATATTTCCACCCTAAAGTGGAACTTCCACTCATCGGATTCCCCACCCCCCTCCGCTGCCGCAATTGGCACCTTTCAGGGGGGAGGGGGTGCAGATACCTGTATAATCCAGGTATCTGTCCCCACTTCCAGGAATAGCTAGCCACAGATGCCCCCCCCCCCCCGTTGTGTTCTGGGAAACACACAGTTCCCGGGACACAACGGGGACCAGTGAAGATGCGCAGTGCCACTCACACAGGAGGGAACTGGGCAGTGAAGCCGCAATGCTTCACTTCCCGATTCTCTTATATTATCTTTACTATTAACAAGTCTATGGTGTTTAAAGCGGAGTTCCACTTAAAAAAAAGAAAAGAAAAAAAAAGTCAGCAGCTACTAACACGGCAGCTGCTGACTTTTAATAATCGGACACTTACCTGTCCCAGGGTCCAGCGATGCACCCCCTCCTCTTTCTGTTGGGGTACCCCAAGGTTCCGTCCTTGGGCCCCTCCTATTCTCGCTCTATGCCTCTTCCCTGGGCCACCTGATAACCTCCCATGGCTTCCAATACCACCTCTATGCCGACGACACCCAGATCTATCTCTCCACTCCTCACCCCCCTCCGCCTCCTCAACTCGCCCCCCCCCTCCGCCTCCTCAACTCGCCCCCCCCTCCGCCTCCTCAACTCGCCCCTCCCCTCCGCCTCCTCAACTCGCCCCCCCCTCCGCCTCCTCAACTCGCCCCCCCCCTCCGCCTCCTCAACTCGCCCTCCCCCCCTCCGCCTCCTCAACTCGCCCCCCCCCTCCGCCTCCTCAACTCGCCCCCCCCCTCCTCCTCCTCAACTCGCCCCCCCCCTCCTCCGCCTCAACTCGCCCCCCCCTCCTCAACTCGCCCCCCCCTCCGCCTCCTCAACTCGCCCCCCCCTCCGCCTCCTCAACTCGCCCCCCCCTCCGCCTCCTCAACTCGCCCCCCCCCCCCTCCGCCTCCTCAACTCGCCCCCCCCTCCGCCTCCTCAACTCGCCCCCCCCCTCCGCCTCCTCAACTTGCCCCCCCCCCTCCGCCTCCTCAGCTCGCCCCCCCTCCGCCTCCTCAACTCGCCCCCCCCCCTCCGCCTCCTCAACTCGCCCCCCCCTCCGCCTCCTCAACTCGCCCCCCCCCCCGCCTCCTCAACTCGGACCTTGAGGAGGAATTACTAGCGCCGCCACGGAGCAATCTATGCCTTGTCCTCGCCCCCCTCAGGCACAAGAATCACTTGCATTTGAATCCGCCCTTATGGAAGAAACTGGGCACAATTACCTACGGCCACCAGATGCCATTACAAAGGGCAGATTACCCGTGTAGCCCAGTTGTAGTGATATATGGAGAACCTACGGGCGAGTGTTCCCCTTTGTGCCTGAACTCCTCTCCCAACAACTGGAGGAAAAGAGACCCAAACTGTAGAGTAGAGCCATCTGGAGGAAGCGCAATGTAGCAGAACATACGCGCTGCTTCCAACAGCAAAATGAGTATGTCAAGGCAGAGTTCCAGCACCTATCCCGCTTCTACAACATAGGAAGGCAGATCATCATCAACCAGATGGAAATAGTTAAGCTTGATGGTTGATTGTCAGTCATCGCCGAGTTCTAACCATATACCTGCCAGACCCCGACTTCTAATGTTTGAGAAGTGTTCATTGTATTTTCTTATGCCAGTTTGACACACTGCACTGTTTCATCCTGTATAAGGTTCGGCTGCACTTTGTCATTTCTATCTGTAAAATGTGTAATCTTGGGGTGTGTTATGCAGCCAGGACAGCTTGTGTTTTAGGGGGGAGGTGGAGTTTCATGCTTCCCCAGCCGGGAGGGTTAGTGTTGAAGCGGTTCTTTCTGGGGTCCAACCCACTGGTCCTGTGCTATATAAAATGGGATGGGGGTCTGATGGAGGGGAGAGTAATGCCGTTACTGGAATACGCCCACATAAGCCACTGCCAAAGCCGGAGCATCTCTGAATAGAACTACAAAACGCCCAGACACCACTGCTGGAATCCTGCCATAATAGACTGTATCCTACGCAGGTATGCTGGGGCAGCCATCAAGCCTAAGTTAGGACTAGGGATGCTAGGAAAAGACCGTTATTGTTGTTGACTGTAATTACACCATTTTTTTTTGTAAAGTTTTGTTCTTGCCTGGTCTGAAGTTATTTAAGGGGTTTGATGCAAGTAACTGGCGCATATAGTTTTCACCTTGGGTCAGTTAAACACATTGGGGTATGAAGACAGCAGTACAAGGGTTAATGTGCTACAGAATGCAGCAGTTGCTTACCAAGGGTAATGAAGGTTTCTCTAGCAGCCTGTTTTGTGTACATGTGACAGGTGGGATAGCTTGTTCCATGAGGAGGAGTTGTTGTTGGCACTCAACTCCGTGAGTGGGCCGTCTCCTATAGCAACGGGAGCAGATCAACGGCACAGAAGTCCTCAGCCTGGGCACAGGTATGGAAAAGCAAAAGTTAAAGTGATTGTAAACCCTGGTTAAAAAAAACAAAAAACCCTGCAAGACAAAGGCATAATGAGCTAGTTACTAGGTGATTATGAATTACTTACCCGAGAACGAAGCCCCCGCAGTCGTCCTCCTCTCCCCCTCCGGCCGGCGACATCTCTCCCAGTGGTTACTTCTGGATATCGTGGCTCCGGCGCTGTTTTTGGCCAGAGCCGTGATGATGTCACTCCCGCGCATGCGCCTCAGGAGCCGAGCCATACGGGCCATTGCTTCAGTTTTCCCCAGTGCGCATGCGTGGATGTCATCGGCACATGCAGGGGACAGGGGATGTCTCCCAAGCAGTGCAGGTTTAGGAGATATCCTGGGTAGCTACAGGTAAGCCTTATTATAGGCCTTATTATAGGCTTACTTGTAGCATAAAGTTGTTGTAATGGGTTTACAACCACTGTAAGTGTGTGTGTGCGCATGGAGTCTTCGTTCGGTGCGCTGCAGGACCCCTTACTGTTACTGGGAGTGGGGTAGGGGAGATACGCTGGATAGGTGGAGAGGGCATTGGCTCTAATTGCCCCTCCTATAAATGCACAAGTGACTTTTATGGTGTTTATGAACATCAGGAGAGTAACGAAAGTCAAGTTGGCCGTGCAAGTAAAAGTACCCAATGTGATCCTATCTCCAGTGCCTAGCGTAGCCCAAAAGAACCCCTCCCCCGCCCCCCCAGGGTAGGTCTCCTATGTGACCAACACTTGGTGCTCATCGAGGAGGGGAACATGGAGGAAGTGTCACCCTTCAAGAATGACATCAGTGTTTTTTCTTTTGCTCTCATGCTTTCAAGGGTAGAGGAGAGATGTGAGCGCAGATGTCTCCATAAAGAGGACCTGTCACCCTATATTGCTATCACAAGGAATTGTTTGTAATAGAAATAAAAGTGATAAAAGATGAAAGGGACAGAGCAAAGAGACACTTTTTTATCCAGGTTGTAGAGCGGCAGAATGGCACGGCTGGGTGAAACGTTATGTAACGAGGCTTCCCCCTGTGGCCGCTAGGGGTGCGCGCACGCCGCCTGCTCGCCTATGGTGCCTATGCGAGTGCCCAGCGGTCGTGATCACCGCCAGGCTCCCGCGATCACTCGGGGCACGCGGAAAACCGGGGTCTGTGTGTGTACGTTTCCGATTCTCTGAGCGGAGAAGTGACAGATCGTCTGTCAGAGTATGAAAAGCGATCTCTTACCCTTCACAGTACCCTCCCTCTTCAGTTAGAACACACACTAGGGAACATAATTAACCCCTTCATCGCCCCCTAGTGTTAACCCCTTCCCTGTTAGTGACATTTTTACAGTAACCAATGCATTTGTATAGCACCGATTGCTGTAAAAATGCCAATGGTCCCAAAATTGTCCGCCGTGTCCGCCATAATGTCGCAGTCCCGATAAAAATCGCAGATCATTACTAGTAAAAAAACAAATGCCATAAACTATCCCCTATTTTGCAGGCTCTATAATTTTTGTGCAAACCAATCGATATGCGCTTATTGCGATTTTTTTTTGCCAAAAATATGTGATCCTAAACTGAGGAAAAAAAATCATTTTTTATATATTTTTGGGGGATATGTATTATAGCAAAAAGTTAAAAATATTTTTTTTTTTTCAAAATTGTCACTCTTCTTTTGTTTATAGCACAAAAAGTTAAAAAACGCAGAGATGATCAAATACCACCAAAAGAAAACTCTATTTGAGGAAAAAAAAGAGGTGAATTTTGTTTTGTCAGTTATAGCAAGAGAAACAATTCTCCTGTGTTTGTCGCCATTCCATGTGCAGACGGAAGATTAAGGCTCGGATTCCACTAGTGCGACTTATCATGTGACCTGGGACTGCAAAGTCACATGACAAGTCATTCCCCATGATTTCCAATGAGTACCGTTCATATCTCTGCCACTTCACAATAGTCCTTTGTAGTAGTACTTTGGTAGCGCTTTGATGCGACTTGAGGTCCAGAGACATCAAGAATACACAGGCGAGTTCAAGTCGCGGCAAAATTGTGTGACTTTGGGGTTGCAATAGTGTCCGGCGTCCGTTTACTCAGCGTGACGTCATCTTTTATATTTTACCAAAAACATGAGGTATATTCTGTGTGTTATTGCATTATTATTCATTAAAGTGAATTTTTATCCACCATTTTATTCTCCAGCGCCTCTGCTAGAAATATAAACATATATAGTTTGGTGTTCTAAGTAATCGTCTAAAATGAAATGGAGAAATGGAAGAGGGAGACTTTGTGTTCATTATTATCTGATAGATGGAAGTTGGAGGAGGAGAATCCATGGAGAATATTCATCCACGTGGGATATCATTGTATCGCTCTCAGTAATATTTCTATATTTCTAGTATTTCCCCCGGAGGGACTGTAGGGGGCGCAGTGTTGATCACAGTGCGCTGTGTGAGAAGCCGCGCAGGAAAAGCACATTCAGTGCACTCCGTACTATATAGAGGGAAACACGGACTATTAATAAAACAGCGGATCCCCGGCAGTAAGAGCCGCCAAAATCAGCTCCTTCTACGCATTCCGTGAATTCCCACCCGACGCATGCGCGGGAGAAGCCGCAAAAATCCCGATAGAACTGCGCTGCGTCAACTTCCGGGCTGGCGCATGCGCGGGAGAAGCCACAAAAATCCAGATCGAACTGCACTGCGTCAACTTCCGGGCCGGAAGTTGACGCATGCGCGGAAGATGCCGCAAAAATACAGATCAAGCTGCACATGCGTCAAATTCCGGGCAGCCCCATGCGCAGTAAAAATCCCCCCATAATACCCCCGATCTACAATCCCCCCCCCACATCATCTTGGAGGAAGGAAATGTTCAGAGAAATCCCATCTGTAGGACATGTGGGGTGACGCATACATGGCCCCACCCCCTGTGGGGTGACGCATACATGGCCCCGCCCCCTGTGGGGTGACTAGGGTTGCCACCTTTTCTTCAAGCCAAACCCGAACATTTTAGTGGTGCACGGCCCTGCGCTTGCTTAACTCAACCCATTCACCTGAATGGGGCTGCGCTATAACTGTGTGCAATGCACATGGCTACAGCACAATGGCAGGGGGTTTTAGGGATTTAAAACAGGTGATGAGGAGGCAACATAACTCTTCTTCACCACCTGTCAAATACCTTCCGCTATGGATCACTCTTCAGAGTGCTTTATGACTCCGTTTACACTTGTGGTTGGGGGTAAAATTTTGAGGTTGAGCTGTGTTTTAACTGCTCCCAACCATTCCCCTTCAGCTGAAAATGCAGCAGAGGGGGATGTATACCCGCCGGCTGCCACAGACAAAATGTTTTGCATCAAAGTGCGGCAGAACATGTCTGCACTGTCTGGATCAGTGAGCAGTATTGCCTGCCAAATGAGGACCATTCAAGTGAATGGGGACTTCCCGCTTCCATGTGCAATGCATTCAATTGCGTGGCGATGCTGTGGGGTTTAAACAGGTGGCGAGGAGGTGATATAACGCCTCCTCCCTGCCAAATGCCATCTGAAGAACAATACAAATGTGGATTGCTCTTCAGAGGGCACCACATATGCAAATGAGCCATAAGGCTGTTCAGCCATTCCAGTATATTCTGTGGAATCAGCTGGCGGCCAGGGGAAGGAACAGGACTGTTTAACCCCTGGGCTTAAGCACTTACCTTCTATTTCTCTGCACTGTTCCATGTTTATCAGGCGCCAGTGGTCTAATGCTTGTGAACCGGTTCAGACACCCCAAATC
Organism: Lithobates pipiens; assembly: GCF_037356315.1. Classification (NCBI taxonomy): domain Eukaryota; kingdom Metazoa; phylum Chordata; class Amphibia; order Anura; family Ranidae; genus Lithobates; species Lithobates pipiens. Next base: position 248,010 of record NW_027507714.1, on the reverse strand, counting down.
AAAGCCAACACACATGGGTGTATGATTTTATATATATATATATATATATATATATATATATATATATAGCTAGCAGAGTGACAGGGTGGAGGGGGGCAGGCAGAATGACATGGAGGGGGCAGGCAGAGTGACATGGAGAGGGCAGGCAGAGTGACATGGAGAGGGCAGGCAGAGTGACATGGAGAGGGCAGGCAGAGTGACATGGAGAGGGCAGGCAGAGTGACATGGAGGGGGGCAGGCAGAGTGACATGGAGGGGGGCAGGCAGAGTGACGTGGAGGGGGGCAGGCAGAGTGACGTGGAGGGGGGCAGGCAGAGTGACGTGGAGGGGGGCAGGCAGAGTGACGTGGAGGGGGGCAGGCAGAGTGACGTGGAGGGGGGCAGGCAGAGTGACGTGGAGGGGGGCAGGCAGAGTGACGTGGAGGGGGGCAGGCAGAGTGACGTGGAGGGGGGCAGGCAGAGTGACGTGGAGGGGGGCAGGCAGAGTGACGTGGAGGGGGGCAGGCAGAGTGACGTGGAGGGGGCAGGCAGAGTGACGTGGAGGGGGGCAGGCAGAGTGACGTGGAGGGGGACAGGCAGAGTGACGTGGAGGGGGACAGGCAGAGTGACGTGGAGGGGGACAGGCAGAGTGACGTGGAGGGGGACAGGCAGAGTGACGTGGAGGGGGACAGGCAGAGTGACGTGGAGGGGGACAGGCAGAGTGACGTGGAGGGGGACAGGCAGAGTGACGTGGAGGGGGACAGGCAGAGTGACGTGGAGGGGGCAGGCAGAGTGACGTGGAGGGGGACAGGCAGAGTGACGTGGAGGGGGACAGGCAGAGTGACGTGGAGGGGGACAGGCAGAGTGACGTGGAGGGGGACAGGCAGAGTGACATGGAGGGGGACAGGCAGAGTGACATGGAGGGGGACAGGCAGAGTGACATGGAGGGGGACAGGCAGAGTGACAGGGAGGGGGAGAGGGACAGGGAGAGGGACAGGCAGAGTGACATGGAGGGGGACAGGCAGAGTGACATGGAGGGGGACAGGCAGAGTGACATGGAGGGGGACAGGCAGAGTGACATGGAGGGGGAGAGGGACAGGGAGGGGGACAGGCAGAGTGACAGGGAGGGGGACAGGCAGAGTGACGTGGAGAGGGACAGGCAGAGTGACATGGAGAGGGACAGGCAGAGTGACATGGAGAGGGACAGGCAGAGTGACATGGAGAGGGACAGGCAGAGTGACATGGAGAGGGACAGGCAGAGTGGCGTGGAGAGGGACAGGCAGAGTGGCGTGGAGAGGGACAGGCAGAGTGACGTGGAGAGGGACAGGCAGAGTGACGTGGAGAGGGACAGGCAGAGTGACGTGGAGAGGGACAGGGAGAGGGCAGGGAGGGGGCAGGTAGAGTGACATGGAGGGGGACAGGCAGAGTGACATGGAGGGGGACAGGCAGAGTGACATGGAGGGGGACAGGTAGAGTGACATGCTGGGGGACAGGTAGAGTGACATGGAGGGGGACAGGTAGAGTGACAGGGAGAGGGCAGGGAGGGGGGACAGGGAGGGGGGACAGGGAGGGGGCAGGGAGGGGGGACAGGGAGGGGGACAGGCAGAGTGACATGGAGGGGGACAGGCAGAGTGACATGGAGGGGGACAGGCAGAGTGACAGGGAGAGGGCAGGGAGGGGGACATGGAGGGGGCAGGTAGAGTGACATGGAGGGGGAGAGGGACAGGCAGAGTGACATGGAGGGGGAGAGGGACAGGCAGAGTGACATGGAGAGGGACAGGCAGAGTGACATGGAGAGGGACAGGCAGAGTGACATGGAGAGGGACAGGGAGAGGGACAGGCAGAGTGACATGGAGAGGGACAGGGAGAGGGACAGGCAGAGTGACATGGAGAGGGACAGGCAGAGTGACATGGAGGGGGACAGGCAGTGACATGGAGGGGGACAGGGATAGGGAGGGGGACAGGCAGAGTGACGTGGAGAGGGACAGGCAGAGTGACGTGGAGGGGGCAGGCAGAGTGACGTGGAGGGGGCAGGCAGAGTGACATGGAGGGGGCAGGCAGAGTGACATGGAGGGGGCAGGCAGAGTGACATGGAGGGGGCAGGCAGAGTGACATGGAGGGGGCAGGCAGAGTGACATGGAGGGGGCAGGGAGAGGGACATGGAGGGGGCAGGGAGAGGGACATGGAGGGGGCAGGGAGAGGGACATGGAGGGGCAGGTAGAGTGACATGGAGAGGGGCAGGCAGAGTGACATGGAGAGGGGCAGGCAGAGTGACAGGGAGGGGGACATGGAGAGGGACAGGCAGAGTGACAAGGAGAGGGACAGGGAGAGTGACATGGAGAGGGGCAGGCAGAGTGACATGGAGAGGGGCAGGCAGAGTGACATGGAGAGGGGCAGGCAGAGTGACATGGAGAGGGGCAGGTAGAGTGACATGGAGGGGGACAGGCAGAGTGACATGGAGAGGGGCAGGCAGAGTGACATGGAGAGGGGCAGGCAGAGTGACATGGAGAGGGGCAGGTAGAGTGACATGGAGGGGGACAGGCAGAGTGACATGGAGAGGGACAGGCAGAGTGACATGGAGAGGGGCAGGCAGAGTGACATGGAGAGGGGCAGGCAGAGTGACATGGAGAGGGGCAGGCAGAGTGACATGGAGAGGGGCAGGCAGAGTGACATGGAGGGGGCAGGTAGAGTGACATGGAGGGGGCAGGCAGAGTGACATGAAGGGGGCAGGCAGAGTGACATGGAGGGGGCAGGCAGAGTGACATGGAGGGGGCAGGTAGAGTGACATGGAGGGGGCAGGTAGAGTGACATGGAGGGGGCAGGTAGAGTGACATGGAGAGGGACAGGGAGAGTGACATGGAGGGGGCAGGTAGAGTGACATGGAGGGGGCAGGCAGAGTGACATGGAGGGGGCAGGCAGAGTGACATGGAGGGGGCAGGCAGAGTGACATGGAGGGGGCAGGCAGAGTGACATGGAGGGGACAGGCAGAGTGACATGGAGGGGACAGGCAGAGTGACATGGAGGGGACAGGCAGAGTGACATGGAGGGGACAGGCAGAGTGACATGGAGGGGGCAGGTAGAGTGACATGGAGGGGGATAGGCAGAGTGACATGGAGGGGGACAGGCAGAGTGACATGGAGGGGACAGGCAGAGTGACATGGAGGGGAGAGGCAGAGTGACATGGAGGGGGACAGGGAGAGTGACATGGAGGGGGGAGGCAGAGTGACATGGAGGGGGACAGGGAGAGTGACATGGAGGGGGCAGGTAGAGTGACATGGAGGGGGCAGGTAGAGTGACATGGAGGGGACAGGCAGAGTGACATGGAGGGGGACAGGGAGAGTGATATGGAGGGGGCAGGTAGAGTGACATGGAGGGGACAGGCAGAGTGACATGGAGGGGACAGGCAGAGTGACATGGAGGGGGCAGGTAGAGTGACATGGAGGGGGCAGGTAGAGTGACATGGAGAGGGACAGGGAGAGTGACATGGAGAGGGACAGGGAGAGTGACATGGAGAGGGACAGGGAGAGTGACATGGAGGGGGCAGGCAGAGTGACATGGAGGGGGCAGGCAGAGTGACATGGAGGGGGCAGGTAGAGTGACATGGAGGGGGCAGGTAGAGTGACATGGAGGGGGCAGGTAGAGTGACATGGAGGGGGCAGGCAGAGTGACATGGAGGGGGCAGGCAGAGTGACATGGAGGGGGCAGGCAGAGTGACATGGAGGGGGCAGGCAGAGTGACATGGAGGGGGCAGGCAGAGTGACATGGAGGGGGCAGGCAGAGTGACATGGAGGGGGCAGGCAGAGTGACATGGAGGGGGCAGGTAGAGTGACATGGAGAGGGACAGGGAGAGTGACATGGAGGGGGACAGGCAGAGTGACATGGAGGGGGACAGGGAGAGTGACATGGAGGGGACAGGTAGAGTGACATGGAGGGGACAGGTAGAGTGACATGGAGGGGGACAGGGAGAGTGACATGGAGGGGGCAGGTAGAGTGACATGGAGGGGGCAGGGAGGGGGACCGGTAGAGTGACCCCATAGTGTTTGAGGGCACAGAGGGCAAAGATTTTGAGCCACTGAGCATTACAGACCTTCCCCGGGTGACGTCCCCACCCTGTTAGCTGTACAATCCTATCATACAGTGCTCCCCTCCCCCACCCACAGAGCAAGAACCACCCCCCCCCCCCAAAGATGTAAATGCGAAGTGGGGGCGGAGTCTATCACCATGCTCTCTCTCATCGCGTCCCAGGTTGCTAGGAGACCAGACAGTTCCATGCACTGTCTATGGCTGGCATCAGCGCTGGCCGGTGGGGTAGAGAGCGCAGGCGCAGAGTCATAGACAGTGCAGTGTGTGACCCGGGCGGCTGTTGCAGGACATTGGCCACTGGAGCGGGGAAGAAGGGGGGCCGTGCTGCTGGAGAGAGAGAGGGATATCATCTTCTTCGTCTGGAGAGGGGGGGAGGGGAGTCTGCTGACGGGAGAGGAAATCTGTTCATACACTGACAGTCTGACATGACACAGGGGGGCGGTGATCTCACTGGAGCCTGGGACTCGTCTACAGAGCGGAGCTACTGCATGTCTAATGTGTCCGGATGTCGGGAGAGCACAAACCCGGGCAGATCTCCTCCGATCATCGTACAGAGAAGATTGTACGAGGAGACATGTCTACCCTCCCCCCTCTCCGATCACCTCCCATACCACTTCCGGGATCTCACCTCCACCGGAAATACATCACCGACCGGAACTTCCTGTCACCCTCAGCCGCCATTTTCCTGTAGATTTATTCTTCATCTGTAACGACATATTCGGCGCCCTTCAACCCGGAAGTTGACGAATGTGCGAGAATGCCACAAAAATTCCGATCACACTGCGCATGCGTCAACTTCCGGGACGGAAGTTGACGCATGCGCGGAAGATGCCGCAAAAAAAAATCCCGATGGCCCGGAAGTTGACGCATGCGCGAAAGATGCCGCGAAAAAAAAATCCCGATCGGCCCGGTAGTTTACGCATGCGCGGAAGATGCCGCAAAAAATCCCGATCGGCCCGGAAGTTGACGCATGCGCGGAAGATGCCGCAAAAATCCCGATCAAACTGCGCATGCGTCAACTGCCGGCCCGAATTGTCAGTTAATTAAAAAAAAAAAGCACATGATTTCATTGGCTGAGCCAAAGTCACTGTGATTGGCTGAGCCAAAGTCACTGTGATTGGCTGAGCCAAAGTCACTGTGATTTCATTGGCTGAGCCAAAGTCACTGTCACCCTATATATTCAGCGGCAGGGACAGAAGGCATCACAGAAGCTGGCTGATCTCTGAGCAGTGAGGTTGGCTTCTGCTGTCCTGAGAGATACCTTGTGATATTATTGGATTTGATTTCGGTCAATTCAATTTCATTGCAATATCTATTCTCATACATTTAAAGCGAGTTTCTTTATTCTTAATAATGAACCGATTTAAATGTAATCAGATTCTTTCTCTGAAAAACATCAAAGAGAAAGCCAGCAAAGGAAGGGCCATGGTAGGAGGTATTAATGAACAGCTTGCAGATACCCCAACCAAAAAGCCCTCCAAGCTGAAGAGGACCCGAGCGTTTGTGCGCGGCTGTTTCAGAGCCGTCGTTGGATGTTTCGGTAAAGTCAATAGACATCGCCGGAATACAGACACTGAGATTGGTAAGTGTTTTTTTTTCAAAGATTTTTTTTTTCATAATTTTTTTATTTTTAAAAAAAAAAATTTTTTTTGGGGTCACATTCCCATAGGTACATATGTTTTTTTAATATTTTTTAAATCAAGTCCTTTTTTATTACATTTTTTAGTTACAATCAACACGACATACACCAGGGCTCCACAAACCCCAGACGCCGGGTCGCCAATGCGACCAGAAATCACAACCTGGCGCCTAAGCTGCCACCAGCCCGCTCACTATTGACGCCCCAGACATGCAGAGCATTAACACTGACTGCCGTCCTCCTCCCTCCTCCGGCCGGGGTGGGCGGGACCCGGCAGCTATCAAACACCAGCCAATTGAATCTGGGTGGGCCGCTACGTGTATGTGGCCGCGCCTCTTTTCTTAAGCAGCCCAATCGTTGGCCGGTGTTTGATAGCTGCTGAGTCCCGCCCTACCCCGGCCGGGTCCCGCCCACCCCAACATATCCGCTGTAGTGTCATATTTTGCTCCCATCATAGAATGCTCCGGAAGGGACGCTGCGGCCGGAAATTTTGCACTGCGCATGCGCGATGCGTTCCAAACGCTTGCACCATGCGTTCCAGAGGATTTGCGACAATGCAGACCAGTGAAACCGTCGGATAATGTCACGGGAGTGAGGGGAGGTAATCGTGACATTAACTTTAGACAGAGCGGAGAGCGGCGGAGAGAGAGCGGGTAACTGTGGCTCAGGGAGGGGATTACCTCCCCTCACTTCTCTGACATTATCTGACGGTTTCACTGGTCTGCATTTTCGCAAATCATTTGGAATGCATGGCGCAAGTGTTTGGAACGCATGGCGCATGCGCAGTGCTAAATTTCTGGCCGCAGCGCCACTTCCGGAACATTCTATGATGGGGAGCAAAATATGACACTACACCGCCTCTCTGTTACTTGTCAGCTTCACACCCCGGCCGGGTCCCGCCCATTCCGATATTAAAGCGGCAGTCCGCCGTTTTTTTTAAAAAGCCAGCAGCTACAAATACTGCAGCTGCTGACTTTTAAAATAATGACACTTACCCACCCAGCGCGCCCGGGATGTCGGCACCCGAAGCCGATCTCTCGATCGTCTCTCGGGTGCTGCCGCCGCCATCTTGGGTATGGGAATCGGGAAGTGGAGCCTTTCGGCTTCATTTCCCGGTTCCCTACTGCGCATGCGCGAGTCGCGCTGTGCAATAAGGATGGTCCCCGCTGTCTCTGGGATCCGTGTGTTTCCCAGCAGGCAGCGGGGGACCTTCGGAAAGGTGCGTGGATTCTGCGGAAAGGGGCGTAGCTTCTTCAGAATCTACGCTGGAAGTGGGTGCAGATACCTGTACTGTACACGTACCTGCACCCCCTCCCCCCTGAATGGTGCCAATTGTGGCGCCGGAGGGGGGGAGGGTTCCAATGAGCGGAAGGTACACTTTAGGGTGGAGCTCCGCTTTAAGCTCCATTCTGACAGCTCCTCTGTTACATTTCAGTAACAGAGTGCTCCGTGTGAAACCTGCCAGTGCCACCGCCAATCAGTGCCAACCAGTGCCACCTGCCACCACGAACCAGTGCCACCGCCAATCAATACCACCTGCAACCACCAACCAGTGCCACTGCCAATCAGTGCCACCTACCAGTTCCAAACCAGTGTCACCTGCCAATGCCAACCAGTGTCACCTGCCAATGCCATCTGGCAGTTCCACGTGCCTGCAGTGCCACCTGCCACTACCAATCAGTGCCACTGCCAATCAGTGCCAACTAGTGCCACCGCCAACCAGTGCCACCTGCCAACACCAACCAGTGCCACCACCAATCAGTGCCATCTGCCAGTGACAACTAGTGCCACCGCCAACCAGGGCCACCTGCCATCACCAACGAGGGCCACCTGCCACTTCCAAACCAGTGTCACCTGCCAATCAGTGCCACCGCCAGTACCACCTGCCAGTTCCAAACCAGTGTCACCTGCCAATGCCAACCAGTGTCACCTGCCGGTGCCATCTGGCAGTTCCACGTGCCTGCCAGTGCCAGCCAGTTCCATCTGTTGCCAGCCTTACTCTCTTTCTGGTCAGCCCATAACCCTGATGTAACAGCGTTTCAATGGAGTTATTGACTGGGTGCTCCATTGTGAGTTAGGGATAGGGGGTGAAAATGAGTGGCCTTACCCCGGGAGCTGACAATCCATACCACTCTAAAAAAAAAAAAAAAACTGGCTCCTAAATTCAAAGCAAATTTGTCAACCCCTGACATACACACAACCCATGTACTTATTGTACAATCCTAATAAACACACATTTATAAGCAAAATTAAAAGTGGTTGTAAACCCACAAAAAAACAAAAACAAAACGAAGGTGCCAATTGATTCAGTGCCCCCAATGCCGCCCCCCCCATGGGCAGTGCGGACAATGCCGCCCCCCCATGGGCAGTGCGGACAATGCCGCCCCCCCATGGGCAGTGCGGACAATGCCGCCCCCCACGGGCAGTGCGGATAATGCCGCCCCCCCACGGGCAGTGCGGACAATGCCGCCCCCCATGACCATCCCACATGGGACCCAGATCCCTCCCCCGCTGTCTCTTTGATGGTCTCATTGTGATTGCACCTCTGTAGTCATGTATGTCAATCTTTTGTTTTCATCCCCAACAATCCACGTCTGCACACTACTGGGAGGTCCATACACGCAGATGGACGGTTATAGATCTCTTATTGGCACCGCCCCCCCCGGGATTTTGTACTTGTTGAAAACCAGAAGATTACTTAGCAGTGCCCCAAAGAAAACATGAAATAGTCCCTCCTGTTCCCTACTGAATGGACAAAAAATAACGGATTGTCTGAACTGCCTTAGGGCTCATTTAAACATGTTGTGCCCTCTGAACAGCAATCCACATTCAGGTCGCTCTTCAGAGGGCATTTGACAGGAGGCAAGAAGGTGTTATATTGCCTCCTCACCACCTGTTTAACCCCCTGACATCCACGCTATGGGCAAATGACGGGCACAGCGCGGATGTGAATTCCCGGGAGGCCGTCATATGACATCCCCCTGTGCACGCTCCCTGCGGAGGGCGCCGTGATCACCGAGTCACTGAGACTCGGGTGACCACCGATCCGAGTACGGGGCCGATCCCCACCCCTTACCATGTGATCAGTTATCAGCCAATGACGGCTCATCACATGATGTAAACAAAAGCTCAGTGATCGTTTTTTTTTCTCCTCTGCTGACAGGAGAAGAACAAAGCCGATCACCGGCTCATCTTAAAGGGACATCGACCCTGAAAAGGAAGAGGCGATTATGCCTCATTTATAGAGTAACAGTGCCCACCAGTGCCACCTATCAATGCCCAAAAGTGCCACCTATCAATGCCCACCAGTGCCACCTATCGATGCCCACCAGTGCCACCTATCGATGCCCACCAGTGGTGCTAATCATTGACACCTAGAAGTGCTGCCTATCAGTGTAACTGATCAGTGCCCATCACTGCCACCCATCGGTGCCCATCAGTGCCACCTCATCAGCGTACATCAATGACAGACAAAAATTACCGTTATAACATTTAACAAAAATGTAAAAAAATATGGTTTTAATTCGGTCTTTTTATATTCAAAAAGATAAAAACCGCTGAGGAGATGAAATACCACCAAAGGAAATCTCTATTTGGGGGAACAAATGATACAAATGTCATTTGGGTACAGTGTTGTATGACCGTGTAATTGTCACTCAAAGTGCGACAGCGCTGAAAGCTGAGGATTGGTGTGGATAGGAGGGGGAGGGGGGTTTAAGTGGCCGGTAAGCAAGGGGTTAAACATGACAGCATTTTCTACACATATGAGATGGCTGTGTGCTGTGCAGGTTTAATGCCCCTTACACTGTTAGGAAAATGTTGTCACCCCCTCATTTCTTCACAGAGCACACCACCTCCTTTTCCTCTGCTGGCTGAATGTGATGTGGGGGGGCGCAGGCTCAGGCCCTGGCTCTTATAGGTGGTAGGGGGCCCAGTCATGTAAGCTGATTTCTAGCAGCGGTCCTGGGTGTGGGCGAATGGCCCTGAATGCAGACAGTGCATGTCATATTAGGAGAAGTGGCTGCGTGCGTGCAGCTGTGCGTTCTACTCATTGTCAATGGACTGCCTGCATGCAGCACCTGGAAGATACAGATGTTGTAGAAACGTCCCGTTCATGTTATATGGGCCTCATCACCCTTTAAACAAGGCCAGACAGACGGACAAAACCAACACAAATAAAACCGCACTAATTCATTATCCATCAGCATTTTAATATGCACTATGCCTTTACCCCAAGTGCTGTCATTAGAAGTGTCTGTGCTCCTAAAGCCGGCCATAGACACTTCCAATCTCACCCGGCTAAGCAAGGACCAGCCAAGATTCTAACCATGTATGGGCAGGCTGATTACGGGCTGGGTACAACCAGCCCCTCTGATTTTTCATGCCATTATTGCCAACCAGTGGGTCGGGATGAGTGGCAGGCAACCAGCATTTTTATACAAAGGCCAACATTAGTCCTCCTTGTGTCCCTGTCCTGTAGAGTTTATTCATGGTCTCTGGCACCAGCGTTTTCATCTCTTCTCTCCATAATTTGATGTTCTACAAAGAAAAATATATGAAATGTAGGTGAAGGTGCTAAATCTAATTCCTCTCTTTTTTTATTGTAGGTGCACGTGGTATTGACTGCGACCAATTCGTGTCCGCTCCTCCAGAGTGCGACCAATTCGTGTCCGCTCCTCCAGAGTGCGACCCGGACGTGTCCGCTCCTCCAGAGTGCGACCCGGACGTGTCCGCTCCTCCAGAGTGCGACCCGGACATGTCCGCTCCTCCAGAGTGCGACCCAGACGTGTCCGCTCCTCCAGAGTGCGACCCGGACGTGTCCGCTCCTCCAGAGTGCGCCCAAGACGTGGCCGCTCCACCAGAGTGCGACCCGGACGTGTCCGTTCCTCCAGAGTGCGCCCAAGACGTGGCCGCTCCACCAGAGTGCGACCCGGACGTGTCCGCTCCTCCAGAGTGCGACCCGGACGTGTCCGCTCCTCCAGAGTGCGACCCAGACGTGTCCGCTCCTCCAGAGTGCGACCCGGACGTGTCCGCTCCTCCAGAGTGCGACCCGGACGTGTCCGCTCCTCCAGAGTGCGACCCGGACGTGTCCGCTCCTCCAGAGTGCGACCCGGACGTGTCCGCTCCTCCAGAGTGCGACCAATTCGTGTCCGCTCCTCCAGAGTGCGACCCGGACGTGTCCGCTCCTCCAGAGTGCGACCCGGACGTGTCCGCTCCTCCAGAGTGCGACCCGGACGTGTCCGCTCCTCCAGAGTGCGCCCAAGATGTGGCCGCTCCACCAGAGTGCGACCCGGACGTGTCCGCTCCTCCAGAGTGCGCCCAAGACGTGGCCGCTCCACCAGAGTGCGACCCGGACGTGTCCGCTCCTCCAGAGTGCGACTCGGACGTGTCCGCTCCTCCAGAGTGCGACCCGGACGTGTCCGGTCCACCAGAGTGCGCCCAAGACGTGGCCGCTCCACCAGAGTGCGCCCAAGACGTGGCCGCTCCACCAGAGTGCGCCCAAGAGGTGGCCGCTCCACCAGAGTGCGCCCAAGAGGTGGCCGCTCCACCAGTGTGCGCCCAAGAGGTGGTCGCTCCACCAGAGTGCGCCCAAGAGGTGGCCGCTCCACCAGAGTGCGCCCAAGACGTGGCCGCTCCACCAGAGTGCGCCCAAGACGTGGCCACTCCACCAACATGCCAGGGGAATGTCTCCAGTGAACATGGGGGCAAGGTTACAAAAAAGGATAGACACATACTAGTGGTAGGGGATTCAGTTATTGGAGGGATACAGAAGGCATTCTGTCACCAATCCCCTTATCACAAAACAGTATGTTGTTTACCGAGCGCCCGGGTTCGGAATATTGTAGATTGCATTGACGGATTATTGGATGGGGCTGGGGAGGACCCAGCTGTCATGATACATATTGGAACCAACGACAACATTAGAATAAAATGGAGCGCCCTACAAAATGATTTCAGGGACTTAGGGGCTATATTGAAGAAAAGGACCTCCAAGGCAGTATTTTCAGAAATACTGCCTGTACCTCGAGCCACCCCAAGGAGGCAGCAGGAGCTTAGAGAGCTTAGCAGGTGGCTGAAGAACTGGTGCAGGAAGGAGGGGTTTTGCTTCATGGAGACTTGGACCGACTTTTCAATTGGTAACTTTCTCTACAACAAGGATGGATTGCACTTAAATGAGCAGGGTGCAAATCTGCTGGGAAAGAAAATAACCAAAAAGTTGGAAAAAATGACAAATCAACCAAGTGTCATTCACATCGAGACCCCTCCAGCATGCAACGACGTGGCCACTCCACCAGAGTGCGACCAATTCATGTCCGCTCCTCCAGAGTGCGACCAATTCGTGTCCGCTCCTCCAGAGTGCGACCAATTCGTGTCCGCTCCTCCAGAGTGCGACCAATTCGTGTCCGCTCCTCCAGAGTGCGACCAATTCGTGTCCGCTCCTCCAGAGTTCGACCCGGACGTGTCCGCTCCTCCAGAGTGCGACCCGGACGTGTCCGCTCCTCCAGAGTGCGACCCGGACGTGTCCGCTCCTCCAGAGTGCGACCCGGACGTGTCCGCTCCTCCAGAGTGCGACCCGGACGTGTCCGCTCCTCCAGAGTGCGACCCGGACGTGTCCGCTCCACCAGAGTGCGACCCGGACGTGTCCGCTCCACCAGAGTGCGACCCGGACGTGTCCGCTCCACCAGAGTGCGACCCGGACGTGTCCGCTCCACCAGAGTGCGACCCGGACGTGTCCGCTCCACCAGAGTGCGACCCGGACGTGTCCGCTCCACCAGAGTGCGACCCGGACGTGTCCGCTCCTCCAGAGTGCGACCCGGACGTGTCCGCTCCTCCAGAGTGCGACCCGGACGTGTCCGCTCCTCCAGAGTGCGACTCGGACGTGTCCGCTCCTCCAGACTTTGACCTACATGTGTCCACTCCACCAGAGTGCGACCAAGACGTGGCCACTACACCAAAATGCCAGGGGAACGTCTCCAGTGAACATGGCAGCAAGCTTACAAGACAGGATAGACACATACTAGTGGTAGGGGATTCAATTATTGGAAGGATACAGAAGGCAATCTGTCACCAATCCCCTTATCGCAAAACAGTATGTTGTTTACCGGGCGCCCGGGTTCGGAACATTGTAGATTGCATGGACGGATTATTGGATGGGGCTGGGAGGAACCCCGCTGTCATGATACATATTGGTACGAACGACAAAGTTAGAGGAAGATGGGGCGCCTTAAAAAATGATTTCAGGGACTTAGCGGCTATATTGAAGAAAAGGAGAGCCAAGGCAGTATTTTCAGAAATATTGCCTGAACCTCGAGCCACACCAGAGAGGCAGCAGGAGCTTAGAGATCTTAACTACTGGCTGAGAAACTATTGCAGGAAGGAGGGCTTTGGCTTCATGACGAACTGGGTTGACTTTACATTCGGTCACCGTTTTTATAGCAGTGATGGATTGCATTTAAATGGAAGGGGTGCAGCGTTTTTGGGAGTGAAGATGACCAAAGCGCTGGAAGAAATTTTAATCTAGGAGATGAGGATGACTTGCTAGTGAACATGACAGAGAAGATCTTCAAGTCATCATCACCGGAGTTCACTACGTCATCACTCTCTTATAAGATTCTCATCAGCACCTATCTTCAAGAGAGCACCAGGTACGGCTGTACCAACACAGATTTCTACAATGGTGGCGGCTGCCACTTCAGTAACCGGAAAGTCTTCCCATCAGCCCTCTATTTCCCTTTCTGCAGCTTCTGAATCCCCAACTATCAATGTTGGGGATTCAACAATCAATCAGAAGAAGACTCAACCAAAAGCTTGAGGAACCCTCCTAGGGACCAGGTACGGCTGTACCAACACAGGTCCCTACACTGGTGGCGGCTGCCTCGTCACCACCAACCGAGGGGCAATGACATTAACAGAGGGCCTCCTCATCACCATCCAAGAAGCAATGACATCAGAGAGCCCCGTCATCAACATTTGAGGGCTGAGCCTCATTGCCATCATCCGAGGGTAGTGAAAAACAGAGAGCCTGGTGCCCACCATCCAAGGGCAGAGCTTGGTCCCCACCATCCAAGGGCAGAGCCTCCTCGCTACTATGAGAGGGCAGAGCCTCGTTACCACAATCCAAGGGTATTTAACATCAAAAGAGAGTTGCCTGCTGTGAGACGGTAACACAAGCAGTACTGAGTGAGATAATTGTGGCACACTGGCAATGATCTCCCTACACCATACATAGAACCATACATAGAATGTATACATAGGGCCATACATACCACCATACTCAGCATGCCCACCTAGTACCAAACATACCACCATCAGGGCCACCAATAAGGGGGTACCACTGGTTCTCCTGTAGGGGCTGGGCACAGAAAACATGAGGAATCGGTGCGGCGGGCGGATGCACTGATCAGTGGGGGAGGCACTGATCTGTGCGGATGCTCAATGCATATATTCTGAATGATCCCCAAATATGATTGTAAACAAGCATGCAAGTGTGTTTTATTGCATACATACCTGTGTATATAGCACCATGCATACCATCATACACAGCATGTCTACATACCACCACCAGGGCCTCCAATAACGGGGTACCACCAGTCCTCCTGTAGGGGGCTGGGCACAGAAAACATAAGGAATCGGTGCGGCGGGCGGAGGCACTGATCAGTGTGGGGGCGCTGATCTGTGCGGATGCTCAATGCATATATTCTGAATGAGCCCCAAAGATGATTGTGAACAAGCAGGTAGGTGTGTTTTATTGCATACATACCTGCAATACATATGTTCTGTATGGTTCTATGTATGTTTTTTTTCTCTATATGAGATGAACTGGGCACCCTAGACTGATGATTCAGGGACAATCCGATCGCCTTAGGGGGTCAGGAAGGAATTTTCCCCCCCTTGGAGCCCATCTGGCCGGGGGGGTTTTCGCCTTCCTCTGAATCATCTTAAGGTTTAGGCTTAGTGTAAAAAGGCCCTGCCTTTGAGGAGTCCTAGGACAACCGTCACTGATCTCCGATGTTCTCCGAAGCCCGACAATCATTTCCATCTATAGATTTATCTCCAATAAAGATTGGTCGTACCTTAATTGTCTTTGTATGTGTTTTTTTTCTTCTTTTTTCTAAGAAATATAATGAGGAATGGCAGCAGGGTGAGGAATCTTGCCCCATACTTCACCACTAGGGATGAGCTTCCATTTCAAGAGGAAGATCGAACATTATGGTCCGTTCGTGCCAAATTAGAGCGGCGTGTCACGGCCCATAATGCACTGCGTCATAGCAGTGTATTGCTGGCTGATGATTAACCAAGCATGCACGATGACCCGCATGCTTTGGCCAATCACAGCGCCGTCAGCGAAGAGAGCCATAATTGGTCACAGGCCAATTTTTGATGCAATACTTTGCAGCAGGGCTCATTCCTGCACCCCAACTAGAGTATCTGTAAGGGGTTGCAGTGTTGTGGCACCAGTGCCTAAGGCCCAATTTTTCTGCCCCTGTTCAACAGAGGCATGTAATTACAATTCTTGATCTAATATTTCACAGCAGGGCCCGTTCCTGCGCCCACCCAGAGTAACTGTGAGGGATTACAGTGTTGTGGCAACACCAACACCTAAGGCCCACATTTTTGCGTTTATATTTTGAGTATATAGGGCAGGCCCCTACTTTCAAACATCCAACTTACAAACAACTCCTACTTTCAAACAGAAGGAGACAACAGGAAGTAAGAGGAAATCTACCCCTAGGAAGGGAAATTCTCTCCTGTAAGAGTTCCTCGTTTCACAAAAAAACACAAATTTTAACAATCCAATTGTCATTGGGACAGAAAGTGAAGTGAAATCTTCTGAACAGGTGTGCACAGACAGCAAAACAAATTATACAGGGGTGATAACCCTTCCCTATGTTTTACAAAAAGCTTAAAAATAGATTTTTTGGCTGGAGCGACACTTTAAAAATGTACCAGTTAAAAATTACAAACAGATTCTACTTAATAACAAACCTACACAGTCCCTGTCTTGTTTGGACCGCCTGTATACTGCTGTTCTGAGTATATAGGTCCTGGGGGCCTCAGGCCTTTCCTTTTTATAATTTGGGTGTGCGGTTCTCCTTAATGTCCATACAAGACCCAAAGGGGCTGGTAATGGGCTTGGGGGCGGGGTACCCATGCCTTTGTTCTCAATGATTTTCATCCATATTGCCGGGACCAGACATTACATTAAAGCCGCAAGCAGTTTTAAATGACTTTTATTCCTTTAGAAATGTCATTTTGTGCAGGGACAGTTCTAAACACGGGAAACACAGGCCACTTTACAGGCATACTATAGACATCCCCCAGGCATGATATTTAAAGGAATGTTTCACTTTTATTTTTTCACTTTAAGCGTCATTAAAATCACTGCTGCTGAAAAAACAGCAGTTTTTAAAAATTTTGCATTAATACATGTACCCTGGGGCAGGACCGGGTCCTCAAACCCTTTTTTAGGACAATAACTTGCATATTAGCCTTTAAAATTCACACTTTTGATTTCTCACGTTCGAGTCCCATAGACACGGGCGGACTGTTCGCCCAACTTTGTCCGCTGAACAGTGTGTGGGCTTTGTCCGCTCGTGTGTGGGCTTCAGCGGACAGTTTCAGCGGACAGTCTGACGAACAAAGTTTTTCGGAATTTCCGTAAGACAGTCTGTTTCAGCGGACAGTCCGCTCGTGTGTAGGCTTGTTCGTCAAACTAAGTTTCGCGCATGCTCAGAAAGGATTTACACGGCGAAGGTTGCATTGCAGTATATTGGACGTCGTATTTCTCGTCCCGTCGTACGTGCCGTTCACGTCATCGCGCACGTTTTCAGCGGACTGTTCGTTCATCGTGTGTGGTCAAGTCCGTTCATGCAAATTTTGAGCGGACTGTTTGTCGGATTGTTTGACGAACTAAGTTGGGTGAACAGTCCGCCCGTGTGTACGCGGCCTAACAGGGTTTGAAAGTTTGCACAAACTATCGGTCCGTTTGCAAGTTCTGGTGCAAACAGAACCGGGGGGTGTTTGGCTCATCCCTATTCACCACCCTTCAACCATGGAATAGCGATAGGAAACACCCCAAGTCTAGTCTCTGTAAATGAGTCATATTATGGCAGCAGGTATAATGTTTGCAGGTACAGGCTGTATATATATATATATATATATATATATATATATATATATACACATGGAGTGTAGTCTGGGGCCTGATTGTCTCAGGGCTGGTCAGCCCTTCCTTCTCTGAGCTGGCCGCTCAGCTGTCAGATAATTGGCAGCTCTCATCTCTCTCCACAGTTTACCAGCTGTTGTGGATGTGCTCGTCAGTCCCGCCTACTTAAGGCTCGGTTCACACAGGGGCGACACGACTTCAGTACGACTTTGTGAGGCAACTTGGAGACGACTTGAACACGACTTTTAGACACGACTTAGGGCGACTTACAAGTCGCCCCCGGCCAGGCGACTTTTGCCGTGGCCAATCAGAGAATGAGCTCTGAAGGGGGAACTCCATGCCAAATTTCTGAAAAAAAATTTGGCGTGGGTTCCCCCTCCGAGAGCATACCAGGCCCTTAGGTCTAGTATGGATTCCAAGGGGAACCCCCTACGCCGAGGAAGAAAGCCGGGCTCCTCCGCTAGCAAAAGATCTACAAGAAGATAGCGGAGGAGTCCGGCGAGAAGACCCCCGGAGCTGTGCAATAAAATATTTTAACCCTGTGTTGTGTTTTTTTTTTACTTTTTTTCACAGGTGAATGGGTAGGGGTACATTGTACCCCATACTCATTCACATAGGGTGGGGGGCCGGTATCCGGGGCCCCCTTATTAAAGGGGGCTCCCGGATTCCGATAAGCCCCCCGCCCACAGACCCCAACAAGCAACGGCCAGGGTTGTCAGGAAGAGGCCCTTGTCCTCATCAACATGGGGACAAGGTGCTTTGGGGTGGGGGGGCCGCACGCCCCCCCTCCCCGAAGGCACCCCCCATGTTGAGGGCACGCGGCCTGGTACGGCTCAGGAGGGGGGGCGCCCGCTCGTCCCCACCCCATTTCCTGGCCGGCCGGGTAGCGTGCTCGGATAAGGGTCTGGTGTGGATCTGGGGGGGACCCCCATGCCGTTTTTCCGGCGTAGGGGGTTCCCCTTGGAATCCATACCAGACCTAAGGGCCTGGTATGCTCTCGGAGGGGGAACCCATGCCAATTTTTTTTTCAGAAATTTGGCATGGAGTTCCCCCTTCAGAGCTAATAATTCTGTCAAAGTCGCCTCCGTATAGACAGAGATCCGACTTGAAGGCGACCTCCATTGAAATCAATGGGTACAAGTCGCCTACAAGTCGGATTGAAGTAGTGCAGGAACTTCTTTTGAAGTCGGAGGCGACTTCAGTAGCGTGTATTAAGACGGCTCTCATTCACTTACATTGATTTTTAAATGTTGTCCGACCTGAGGCGACTAGGGGGCGACCTAAAGTCCGATCGCAGTCGCCCCTGTGTGAACCGAGCCTTAAGATCTACAGGCCTCTTCATTCCTGCCTTCGCCTTGGTCACATCACAAGAAACCATCTCCTGCGTTCCTGTTTAACCACTTAACAACCGGCCCATAGCCGAATGACGGCTACAGGGCAGTTTTTTAACTCTGGGAGGCCGTCATATGACGTCCTCCCAGAATCCCGCTCTCGCGTGCGACCCCTGGGGCGCGCACTCCAGAGCATCCGCGACTGCGGGGTCTGCATCACGGATCACGGTAAACGGCCGCTCATCGTGTCAAATGACGGAGTGTTTACTTGTAAACAAACCGGAATCATATTATGATGCCGGTTCCTCCCTCCCCCTCTCTGTACTGACCGCAAATACTCTGCAACACCCGCAAATAGTCTGCAACACCCACAAATACTCTGCAATACCCGCAAATAGTCTGCAACACCCGCAAATAGTCTGCAGTACCCGCCAATACTCTGCACTACAATTCCAGCCAATACTCTGCAATACCCTGCCATAAATTGCCATACTCGGAGATACCCAGCCATAGTCGGTGATACCCTGCAATACCCAGCCATAGTCGGTGATACCCTGCAATACCCAGCCATAGACATTCCCCCCCCTCCACCGCCCTCCGGTGCTTCTACCGACTCGCCAATACGATCAAAGCCAGAATCTTTTTTTCTTTTTTTTTCAGGCTTCCCAGCCTAGAGGTGAGATGTGGGGTCTTATTGACCCCATATCTCACTGTAAAGAGGACCTGTCATGCCATATTCCTATTACATGGGATGTTTACATTACTTGTAATAGGAGTAAAAGTGATCAAAAAATAAATTTTTGGGGAAAAAAAATGTCAAACTAAAATAAATAAAGTAAAACGAACAATAAAACTTTTTTTTTTTTAAAGCGCCCCTGTCCCCATGTGCTCACATGCAGAAGCGAACGCATACGTAAGTCCCGCCCATATATGAAAACGGTGTTCAAACCACACATGTGAGGTATCGCTGCGAACGTTAGAGCGAGAGCAATAATTCTAGCCCTAGACCTCCTCTGTAACTCAAAACATGTAACCAGTAACAAAAATTTAAAGACTCGCCTATGGGGATTTTTAAGTAGCGACATTTGGCGCCATTCCACGGGCGTGTGCAATTTTGAAGAGTGACATGTTAGGTATCTATTTACTCATCATAACTTTATCTTTCACATTATGCAAAAATTGGGCTAACTTTACTGTTTTTTTTTTTTTTTAAACACAAAACTGTTTTTTTTCCCAAAAAAAAACAATCAAAAAATTGCTGCACAAATACCGTGCGAGATAAAAAGTTGCAACGACCACCATTGTATTCTCCAGGGTGTTTGCTAAAAAAACATATATAATGTTTTGGGATTCTATGTAATTTTCTAGCAAATAAATGATGATTTTTACATGTAGGAGAGAAATGTCAGAATTGTCCTGGGTGCTCCAGAACGCCTGATGGCGCTCCCTGCATGTTGGGCCTCTGTATGTGGCCACGCTGTGTAAAAGTCTCACACATGTGGTATCGCCGTACTCGGGAGTAATAGCAGAATGTGTTTTGGGGTGTAATTTGTGGTATGCATATGCTGTGTGTGAGAAATAAACTGATAATATGACAATTTTGTGAAAAAAAACAAAAAAGTAAAAAAAAATCTTGATTTTGCAAAGAATTGTGGGAAAAAATTACAACTTCAAAAAACTCATCATGCCTCTTACTAAATACCTTAGAATGTTTTCTTTCCAAAAAGGGGTTATTTGGGGGGTATTTGTACTTTTCTGGCATGTTGGGGTCTCAAGAAGTGAAATAGGCCGTCAGTACTTCAGGTGTGATCAATTTTCAGATATTGGCACAACAGCTTGTGGACTCTATAACTTTCACAGAGACCAAATAATATCCACCAATTTGTACTTATTTTTACCAAAGATATGTAGTGGTATAAATTGTGGCCAAAATTTATGAAGAAAAAATTACTAATCTGCTAAATTTTATAACAGAAACAAAGAAAAATTCATTTTTTTACAGAATTTTCTGTATTTTTTCTTTTATAGCACAAAAAAAAAACGAGAGGTGATTAAATACCACCAGAAGAAAGCTCTATTTGTGTGAAAAAAAGGACAAAAATTTCATATAGGTCCAGTGTTGCATGACTGAGTAATTGTCACTCAAAATGTGAGAGCACCGAAAGCTGAAAATTGGTCTGGTTATTAAGGGTGTTTAAGTGCCCGGTGGTCAAGTGGTTAAAGTCAGTCTTTGCTGACATCCCTTCTGGCTCCTTATCCTGCTTGATGTCCCTCTACTTGTATCCCTGACTTCTGGCCTGGCTGACTACCCAATCCGGTTACTGGACTCTGGCCTGGCTGACTACCCAATCCGGTTACTGAACTCTGGCCTGGCTGACTACCCAATCCGGTTACTGAACTCTGGCCTGGCTGACTACCCAATCCATGTAACTGGACTCTGGCTTGGCTGACTACCCAATCCGGTTACTGGACTCTGGCTTGGCTGACTACCCAATCCGGTTACTGGACTCTGGCTTGGCTGACTACCCAATCCGGTTACTGGACTCTGGCCTGGCTGACTACCCAATCCTGTTACTGGACTCTGGCCTGGCTGACTACCAAATCCGGTTACTGGACTCTGGCCTGGCTGACTACCCAATCCGGTTACTGGACTCTGGCCTGGCTGACTACCCAATCCGGTTACTGGACTCTGGCCTGGCTGACTACCCAATCCGGTTACTGGACTCTGGCCTGGCTGACTACCCAATCCGGTTACTGGACTCTGGCTTGGCTGACTACCCAATCCGGTTACTGGACTCTGGCCTGGCTGACTACCCAATCCGGTTACTGAACTCTGGCCTGGCTGACTACCCAATCCGTTTACTGGACTCTGGCCTGGCTGACTACCCAATCCGGTTACTGGACTCTGGCCTGGCTGACTACCCAATCCGGTTACTGGACTCTGGCCTGGCTGACTACCCAATCCGGTTACTGGACTCTGGCCTGGCTGACTACCCAATCCGGTTACTGGACTCTGGCCTGGCTGACTACCCAATCCGGTTACTGGACTCTGGCCTGGCTGACTACCCAATCCGGTTACTGGACTCTGGCCTGGCTGACTACCCAATCCGGTTACTGGACTCTGGCCTGGCTGACTACCCAATCTGGTTACTGGACTCTGGCTATGCTCTGACTATGCTTACTCTATTTACCTTTTTATTTTTATTAATAAGCAAGTGTGATTTTACTGTACTTCTGTCTCGGTCTGGTTCATGGTTTCTGACACCGATCAGCTGCCTGGTCTGGCCTTTTTATATGCCGACATCCTATATCAACCTTTATCGACCCTTTTACACCAGGGGAACCCTTGAAATAATTTTCATAGGAGTCAGTGGGAAGGGTGACTCCTTACATATATGATCATTGGAAAGAATGTCCTTCCTACACTGGTGGTCAGTGGAAAGAATGTCCTTCCTACACTGGTGGTCAGAGGATAGAATGTCCTTCCTACACTGGTGGTCAGTGGAAAGAAAGTCCTTCCTACACTGGTGGTCAGTGGAAAGAAAGTCCTTCCTACACTGGTGGTCAGTGGAAAGAATGTCCTTCCTACACTGGTGGTCAGAGGAAAGAATGTCCTTCCTACGCTGGTGGTCAGTGGAAAGAATGTCCTTCCTACACTGGTGGTCAGTGGAAAGAATGTCCTTCCTACACTGGTGGTCAGAATGCCACATTTACAGACCGCCTTAAAGATTGTTGGCGTCATGCTGATGGCCGTGTGAAGTGGCACTGGACCCAAAACTATGTAAACACTATCAGATGGGAGGTCAACCAACCACAGCTCAAGAAAGTCCAGGCAACCTCTGGAGCAACCCTAGCTGAAAATAGCTGCTGTATATAGAACAATCAGGCCAAACATGTGTGATGTTAGTACATGAAAAGAGAAAGTTACATTTGTGAAAGACGTTCTACTAATTTGATGTTAGTACAGCAGTGAACAGATGGTGGGGGTGGCACCAAATCCAAAGATGACATCAATGTGAAATCATACAGAAAGCAGAAACCATTTCAAGGGGAAGGACAGACAACCCGCTCTCTGGATTTGGTGCCCTCACCTTCTTCCTCTGACGGGAAATTCTGAGAATTAAAAGGGGAAATGAGTACACAGTGTTCCCAATAAATAAGAACGGTGTACCCCGACTCTACAAACACCCACCAATGGGATGATGTCAGTGAAGGCAGAGGCTCTCTAATTAGGCACAAAAGGAGTTTGCCTAAGGCCTCGCGCTCCCAGGGGCCTCGCGGCCGCCTCATTTGCCTGATTTGTGCGTGGGAGGATGGGAGGGAATGTCCCCGGTCAGTGTCCCCAAGCTGGCAGGGTGAGCGGGCCGGACTGGTAAAGGATCGAGGTGGAGCTGGCAGCCGCTGCTGAACCCGCCAGCCAGGAGGTAGGGGCGGACTTGGCCGGGGGGGGCAGGGAGGCCTCGTTAGAACGATACCGCGGCAGACAGCCGTGACACCCGCTGGCCACCGCTACACTGTCTGGGTTATATTTGCAGCAGACTCAGACCCCTCATGTACATACCTCTCACCTCCATACACTCCACACCCCTCTCATGTACATACCTCCCACCTCCATACACTCCACCCCTCTCATGTACATACCTCCCACCTCCATATACTGCACACCCCTCATGTACATACCTCCCACCTCCATACACTCTGCACACCCCTCATGTACATACCTCCCACCTCCATACACTCTGCACCCCTCTCATGTACATACCTCCCACCTCCATACACTCCACCCCTCTCATGTACATACCTCCCACCTCCATACACTGCACACCCCCAGGTACAGAGGGTGGCTATGGGGACCAAATGTGCCCCCTCCTATGCTAACCTGTACCTGGGGGGATGGGAGCGCCACATTTTCCATCGTGAGGATTTGGCTGAGTATCTCTGTCAGATTCCGGTTTGGCGCAGATATATAGACGATATTTTCCTTATCTGGACAGGAACTGAAGTTGAGCTGTCCAATTTCATGGAAGTACTCAAGATCAATAATTATAATTTAAAATTCACTATGGAAAAAAGCAAGTCATCTATTACTTTTCTGGACATTCAAATTTACGCCAATGACCAAGGCGAAATTGGTTCTACTCTTTTTAGGAAACCCTCGGCTGCGAACACCGTTTTACATGCTTCGAGCTCGCACCCCAAGCCATTGGTGACTAGTATTCCCTATGGACAGTATCTTCGTCTAAAACGCAACTGTAGCAGTGTAACTGATTTTGAACAAGAGGCCAAACAACTAAAAAAGCGTTTACAGCAGCGTGGCTATAGCAATAAGTGCTTGAAAAGGGCTTATGCTAGAGCCAACAAACATGTTAGATCCTCTCTTTTACACGACAATAAACCCCCTCAACCGAATGAAGGAGTGAGATTGATCACTCGTTATTGTGCTTAGCATTTTCAGATACGAGATATCTTAAGTAAACATTGGCATCTCTTACTGGGTGACCCTAGGATTTCAAAATTCCTAAGGGCTCACCCAGAGATAACCTTCAGGAAATCGCGTTCGATTAAAGATACATTGGTCAGGAGCCATTATGTTCCTCCAACTTCTATACCCTCTAAATTGGTTTTGGGATCTAGGCCGTGCCATAAATGTAGTTTCTGTTGATACATCTTAGCCTCGGACTCAATTCTTTTACCGAACAATCAATTGTATAAACCCAAATTTTCTGTCACTTGTACGTCGGTGGGCATTGTGTATATCATGATGTGTGAATGCGGTGCCTACTATGTAGGTAAGACAAAGAGGCCTTTCTTTCACCGCATCAGGGATCATGTCTCCCTGGTGCGTGGAAAGAAAATGGAGACTCCTATTAGTCGCCATATGGGCCTCTTTCACAAGTTTGATGACACCAAAATGCATTTTTTTGCTTTGGAATATGTGAGCCCAGGCGACAGAGGGGGTAACTACAATCAGATCCTTCTACAGCGAGAGGCCCGCTGGATCTTTGACCTTAGGGCCACAGATGCACCGGGCCTCAATGAAGCCTTTAGTTTCAAACCCTTCTCATAGGTTGGGTATTTTTTTTATTTTTTTTTATGTTTTTGGAATGTGTTTTTGTTTTGTTTTGCTTTGTTATAATTGTAAATCTCTCCGAATTTGTCCATGCCCCAATTAATCTAAGACTTTGAATATTTTAAAATATTTCACTAACTCTAATTGTCAATTGGAGACTTATCGCCTATGCTTTGATTTGGGTTTCTGCATGGGCGCCCCGGGGAACTAGTAACACCTCTGTTGGGTCCTGTCAATCAATCAGCGTCTCAACCCTTTATTGTTCCCCACATTAATGGGAGTCTGTTGGTCTGTTACTGGTTTCTCTTCTCATTATACTTTATTTTGTATTATTTATTTATTTTTTTTTTTTTTTTTGCTCATATTTAACATTTATTTTTACTATATATTTTTTTCTACCTTTTATATTTTAATTTTAATTTATTTTTAATTATTTTTAATTAGACCATGCTACCTATTTAAAAATGGTCGCTTTGGTTTCTCACGTCGTGCGGGACATTGCTGTCTAACCGCACGAGCCCATTGCCGTTCTCTGGAATTTCTAAAATGGCCACGGAAGCTTCGGCACGCAATGCGTCCCGCGACGTGACGTCTGCGCATGCGCACTTCGTTATGCGAGCCACGACGTAATGTTCGCGCATGCGCACTTCGCTTCAACTGTAGGGACATCGGTGTCAGCTCTCTTTCTCCCCTTACTCTATTTCCGCCCGCAGCTCGGCGGTGACGTCAGACGCCGCCGAGCTGGAGAGGCTTAAAACCTCGTACTTCCATCAGTTGCCTCTTGGCAATTGATGGAATGAGTTGCATACTTACAAACAAAGCCTGACCACTGGGTAAGTTGCCTAAATATTTTAGCCACAATTTCTATTTCTAGACATGAACATGCAATTGTTCCACTTCAGTGGACTTTATTGGATGCTTTCCTATGTGACTGCATACCTTTCTATTACTACAGACTCCCTCTTTTAAGAGCAATCTTTCTGTTTACTTTAGCTTCAATCATTACGTCTGCTTCCAAAACATTAACATGGATTCTGACTCTGACCTACCTTTGAAGTTAAAAAACTCCATTTAAGTAACTCTCATTGATTCTACATTACTATTTGGGTAATTACCATATCTATGATATACGCATTTTAAATTTGGCTCCTCTCTCTTAAAGGGCCCAATGGTTCTTTCTTTCTTTTTTTCTATATCTCTTTGAATTTGTTTTATTTCTCTCTGCAGATTCCCTATAGGCGATTAATTTCTCCTGACCTGCGACTTTACCGCTAAAATTGAGTATAGATTTTCTTAAAGTCTTAAAACTGATTTTCGTCTGATATTTTTGAAATTCTTTTTGGAGCATTGGCAATATCGGTGAGATACTCATTCATTGTAATAAGTCTACAAGTTAACTATCCAAAACACACTAAGTATCTGTTTTATTAATTTGATCTACGTAATACGATTTTCCTTATCAATTTATTTGTCATCTATTGTTACTTATTACATAGTTACATAGTTAGTCAGGTTGAAAAAAGACACAAGTCCATCCAGTTCAACCTTAAAAACAAATAAATAAAATAAAAAATAATCGTACAATCCAGATACCCAATTTTATGCCCACAATTGATCCAGAGGAAGGCGAAAAAAAAACCAGCAGAGCATGCTCCAATTTGCTACAGCAGGGGAAAAAAATTCCTTCCTGATCCCCCAATAGGCGATCAGATTTTCCCTGGATCAACTTTACCTATGTTAGTACCTAGTTATATTATGTACCATCAGGAAAGTATCCAAGCCTTTCTTAAAGCAGTCTACTGAATTGGCCAGAACCACCTCTGGCGGGAGTCTATTCCACATTTTCACAGCTCTAACTGTGAAGAAACCTTTCCGTACTTGAAGATGAAATCTCTTTTCCTCTAGACGTAAAGAGTGCCCCCGTGTCCTCTGGGTTGACCGTACAGGAAACAACTCAACACCAAGTTCACTATATGGACCCCTAATGTATTTGAACATGTTGATCATATCCCCCCTTAATCTCCTCTTCTCAAGAGTGAATAAATTTAGTTCCTCTAATCTCTCCTCATAGCTGAGTTCCTCCATGCCTCTTATCAGTTTGGTTGCCCTTCTCTGCACTTTCTCCAGTTCCCCGATATCCTTTTTGAGAACTGGTGCCCAAAACTGAACGGCATATTCCAGGTGAGGTCTTACTAATGCTTTGAACAGGGGCAAAATTATATCTCTTTCTCCGGAGTCCATACCTCTCTTAATACAAGAAAGGACTTTGCTCGCTTTGCAAACAGCAGCTTGGCATTGCATGTTGTTATTGAGCTTATGGTCTACCAAAACCCCCAGATCCTTCTCCACTATGGATTCCCCCAGTTGTACTCCCCCTAGCATGTATGATGCATGCATATTCTTAGGCCCCAAGTGCATAACTTTACATTTATCAACATTAAACCTCATCTGCCACATAGTCGCCCAATTAGACAGTGTATTGAGGTCGGCTTGTAAATTGGAGACATCCTGTAAAGACGTTATTCCACTGCATATCTTGGTGTCATCTGCAAAGACAGAAATATTACTTTTGATCCCAGACCCAATATCATTTATAAAGATGTTAAAAAGTAAGGGTCCCAGCACTGAACCTTGGGGTACACCACTGATAACCTTAGACCATTCAGAGTAAGAGTCATTAACCACTACTCTCTGAATTCTGTCTTCTAGCCAATTTTCTATCCATTTACAAACTGATATTTCCAAACCTGTAGACTTTACCTTACACATGAGCCGTGTGTGGGGAACTGTATCGAATGCTTTTGCAAAATCCAAGTATACCACGTCCACCGCCACCCCTCTGTCCAAGGTTTTACTTACCTCCTCATAAAAAGAAATCAGATTTGTCTGACAACTTCTGTCTTTCATGAATCCATGTTGTCTGTTGCTTAAAGTGTTTTTGTTCAGCAAGAACTCGTCGATGTGGTCTTTTATTAAACGCTCCAGTATCTTCCCAGCTATAGAAGTTAAGCTAACAGGTCTATAGTTACTTGGTAAAGACTTTGATCCCTTTTTAAATATAGGCACCACGTTCGCCCTGCGCCAATCCAGTGGGACTATTCCCGTCATTAATGAGTCCCTAAAAATTAGATACAATGGCTCTGAAATTACAGAGCTCAATTCTTTTAGGATCCGTGGGTGGATGCCATCAGGGCCAGGTGCTTTATCCACCTTTATTCTGTCTAAGTATTTCTGGACCATATCACTTTTGAGCCATTGTGGATCATTTGGGGCTGTGTCACTATCACCCCCATTATGGACATGCGCTCCCCCATGCTCTTTTGTGTACACAGAGCTGAAGAAATTGTTTAATAAATTAGCCTTCTCTTTGTCCCCAGTCACCAACTCTAGATTGTTTTGTAAAGGGCCTACATGCTCAGACTTGACCTTTTTACTATTAATATATTTGAAGAATTTTTTGGGGTTTGTCCTACTATCTTTTGCAATCTGTCGTTCGTTTTGAATTTTTGCATCCTTGATTTCCTTTTTACATATTCTGTTAATTTCTTTGTAACATTTAAATGACACTAGTCACTAGTGTCACTAGACACTAGTTTGTTTTTAAGGTTGAACTGGATGGACTTGTGTCTTTTTTCAACCTGACTAACTATGTAACTATGTAACTATGTAACTATGTAACTATGTAGAGGGACAGCAAGCAGGATAAGGAGCCAGAGGGGATGTCAGCAAAGCGTGACTTTAACCACTTGACCACGGGGCACTTAAACACCCTTAATAACCAGACCAATTTTCAGCTTTCGGTGCTCTCACATTTTGAGTGACAATTACTCAGTCATGCAACACTGGACCTATATGAAATTGTTGTCCTTTTTTTCACACAAATAGAGCTTTCTTCTGGTGGTATTTAGGCTCCATGCACACTGAAGCTCAAAAAAGCTATTTCTGGACGCCAGATTGCTGGCACAAAACGCTGGTTTAAAAACCTGCTTTTAACAGCGTTTTATACTAGCGTTTATGTGCGTTTTACAGCGTTAGCGTTAATGGGCGTTTTTTATAAAAATACACAGAGGACACTCCAAAAATCCCACAATGCATTGAAAAATAGAATGCCGAACACTAATGAACGAGCGTTTATGAGCGTTTACAAGCGTTTATGAGCGTTTATCGGCGTTTGTCGTTTTTTGGCGCTGAAAAACGGCACTTTGAACGCGAATTTCTGGCGTTTAGAAAAAAGCCCATAAACTCCACTGCTCATTAAAGCTGAAAAACGTCCATGTGTGCATGGACACATAGGCTAACATAGAGTGGAGTTTATGGGCTTTTACAAAAAACGCCCAAACTCCAATAAACTGCAGCTTATCAGCTTCAGTGTGCATGGAGCCTTAATCACCTCTCATTTTTTTATTTTTTGTGCTATAAAAGAAAAAATACAGAAAATTCTGTAAAAAAATGATTTTTTCTTTGTTTCTGTTATAAAATTTAGCAGATTAGTAATTTTTTCTTCATAAATTTTGGCCACAATTTATACCACTACATATCTTTGGTAAAAATAAGTACAAATTGGTGGATATTATTTGGTCTTTGTGAAAGTTATAGAGTCCACAAGCTGTGGTGCCAATATCTGAAAATTGATCACACCTGAAGTACTGACGGCCTATTTCAATTCTTGAGACCCCAAAATGTTAGAAAATTACAAATACCCACCAAATGACCCCTTTTTGGAAAGAAGACATTCCAAGGTATTTAGTAAGAGGCATGGGGAGGTTTTTGAGTTGTCATTTTTTCCCACAATTCTTTGCAAAATCAAGATTTTTTTTTTACTTTTTTTTTTCCACAAAATTGTCATATTACCAGTTTATTTCTCACACACAGCATATGCATACCACAAATTACACCCCAAAACACATTCTGCTATTACTCCCGAGTACGGCGATACCACATGTGTGAGACTTTTACACAGTGTGGCCACATACAGAGGCCCAACATGCAGGGAGCGCCATCAGACGTTCTGGAGCACCCAGGACAATTCTGACATTTCTCTCCTACATGTAAAAATCATCATTTTATTTGCTAGAAAATTACATAGAATCCCAAAACAGTATATATATATGTTTTTTTAGCAAACACTCTGGAGAATACAATGGTGGTCGTTGCAACTTTTTATCTCACACGGTATTTGCGCAGCAATTTTTCGAATGCTTTTTTTTGGAAAAAAAACTGTTTTGTGTTTAAAAACAAAAACAAAACAAAACAGTAAAGTTAGCCCAATTTTTACATAATGTGAAAGATGAAGATACGCTGAGTAAATAGATACCTAACATGTCACTCTTCAAAATTGCACACGCCCGTGGAATGGCGCCAAATGTCGCTACTTAAAAATCCCCATAGGTGACGCATTAAATTTTTTTTACTGGTTACATGTTTTGAGTTACAGAGGAGGTCTAGGGCTAGAATTATTGCTCTCGCTCTAACGTTCGCAGCGATACCTCACATGTCTGGTTTTAACACCGTTTTCATATATGGACGGGACTTACGTATGCGTTCGCTTCTGCATGTGAGCACATGGGGACAGGGGCACTTTAAAAAAAAAAAAAGTTTTATTGTTCGTTTTACTTTATTTATTTTAGTTTGACATTTTTTTCCCCAAAAATTTATTTTTTGATCACTTTTACTCCTATTACAAGTAATTTAAACATCCCTTGTAATAGGAATATGGCATGACAGGTCCTCTTTACAGTGAGATATGGGGTCAATAAGACCCTACATCTCACCTCTAGGCTGGAAAGCCTGTAAAAAAAAAAAGATTCTGGCTTTGATCGTATTGGCGAGTTGGTAGAAGCACCGGAGGGCGGCGGGAGGGGGGGTGTCTATGGCTGGGTATTGCAGGGTATCACCGACTATGGCTGGGTATGGCTGGGTATCTCCGAGTATGGCTGGGTATCTCCGGGTATGGCAATTTATGGCAGGGTATTGCAGAGAATTGGCTGGAATTGTACTGCAGAGTATTGGCGGGTACTGCAGAGTATTGGCTGGTGTTGCAGAGTATTGGCTGGTGTTGCAGAGTATTGGCTGGTGTTGCAGACTATTTGCGGGTGTTGCAGACTATTTGCGGGTGTTGCAGACTATTTGCGGGTGTTGCAGAGTATTGGCTGGTGTTGCAGAGTATTTGCGGGTGTTGCAGAGTATTTGCGGGTGTTGCAGACTATTTGCGGGTATTGCAGACTATTTGCGGGTATTGCAGAGTATTCGCGATCAGTACAGAGAGGGGGAGGGAGGAACCGGCGTCACAACATGATGCCGGTTTGTTTACTAGTAAACACTCCGTCATTTGACACGATGAGTTTACCGTGATCCGTGATGCAGACCCCGCGGTCGCGGATGCTCTGGAGTGCGCGCCCCAGGGGTCGCACGCGAGAGCGGGATTCTGGGAGGACGTCATATGACAGCCTCTGGGAGTTAAACAACCGCCCTGTAGCCGTCATTCGGCTATGGGCCGGTTGTTAAGTGGTTAAACAGGAACGCAGGAGATGGTTTCTTGTGATGTGACCAAGGCAAAGGCAGGAATGAAGAGACCTGTAGATCTTAAGGCTCGGTTCACACAGGGGCGACTGCGATCGGACTTTAGGTCGCCCCTAGTCGCCTCAGGTCGGACAACATTTAAAAATCAATGTAAGTGAATGAGAGCCGTCTTAATACACGCTACTGAAGTCACCCCCGACTTCAAAAGAAGTTCCTGCACTACTTCAATCCGACTTGTAGACGACTTGTACCCATTGATTTCAATGGAGGTCGCCTCCAAGTCGGATCTCTGTCTATACGGAGGCGACTTTGACAGAATTATTAGCTCTGAAGGGGGAACTCCACGCCAAATTTCTGAAAAAAAATTTGGCATGGGTTCCCCCTCCGAGAGCATACCAGGCCCTTAGGTCTGGTATGGATTCCAAGGGGAACCCCTACGCCGAAAAAATGGCGTGGGGGTCCCCCCCAGATCCACACCAGATCCTTATCCGAGCACGCTACCCGGCCGGCCAGGAAATGGGGTGGGGACGAGCGGGCCCCCCCCCTCCTGAGCCGTACCAGGCCGCGTGCCCTCAACATGGGGGGTGCCTTGGGGGAGGGGGGCGTGCGGCCCCCCCACCCCAAAGCACCTTGTCCCCATGTTGATGAGGACAAGGGCCTCTTCCCGACAACCCTGGCCGTTGGTTGTCGGGGTCTGCGGGCGGGGGGGCTTATCAGAATCCGGGAGCCCCCTTTAATAAGGGGGCCCCCGGATACCGGCCCCCCACCCTATGTGAATGAGTATGGAGTACAATGTACCCCTACCCATTCACCTGTGAAAAAAAGTACAAAAAAACACAACACAGAGTTAAAATATTTTATTGCACAGCTCCGGGGGTCTTCCGTCTTTGGGGGTCTTCTCGCCAGACTCCTCCGCTATCTTCTTGTAGCTCTTTTGCTAGCGGAGGAGACCGGCTTTCTTCCTCGCCGCCGGCCTCTTCTTCCGACTTCGGGGGTCTTGTCCCCGTCTTCGGTTCTTCTGCCGGGCCACCGCGCCTTCTTATAGCTCTTTTACAGGTGGTGGCCCGGTCTTCTGTCACCGCCGCCCCCTTCCGTTCTTCTTCTTCTTCTCCTGGAGATCTTGACTCGACGTTCTCTCCGGCCGCAATGCCAGGGACGCGCTGCGCTGCCACTTATATAGGGACAATGGGACAGTGTCACATGGGTTGATGTCACATGGGTTGGTCACATGGGTTGATGTCACATGGTGACCCCGCCCCGGATGCTGGGACTGTCGCCATGTGACATCAACCCATGTGACCAACCCATGTGACATCAACCCATGTGCTCGGATAAGGGTCTGGTGTGGATCTGGGGGGGACCCCCACACCGTTTTTTCGTCGTAGGGGGTTCCCCTTGGAATCCATACCAGACCTAAGGGCCTGGTATGCTCTCAGAGGGGGAACCCACGCCAAATTTTTTTTCAGAAATTTGGCGTGGAGTTCCCCCTTCAGAGCTCATTCTCTGATTGGCCACGGCAAAAGTCGCCTGGCCGGGGGCGACTTGTAAGTCGCCCTAGGTCGTGTCTAAAAGTCGTGTTCAAGTCGTCTCCAAGTTGCCTCACAAAGTCGTACTGAATTCGTGTCGCCCCTGTGTGAACCGAGCCTTAAGTAGGCGGGACTGACGAGCACATCCACAACAGCTGGTAAACTGTGGAGAGAGATGAGAGCTGCCAATTATCTGACAGCTGAGCAGCCAGCTCAGAGAAGGAAGGGCTGACCAGCCCTGACAATCAGGCCCCAGACTACACTCCATGTATGTATATATATATAATATACACAGTCTGTACCTGCAAACATAATACCTGCTGTCATAATATGACTCATTTACAGAGACTAGACTTGGGGTGTTTCCTATCGCTATTCCATGGCTGAAGGGTGGTGAATAGGGATGAGCCAAACACCCCCCGGTTCTGTTTGCACCAGAACTTGCAAACGGACCGATAGTTTGCGCAAACTTTCAAACCCCGTTACAGTCTATAGGACTCGAACGTGAGAAATCAAAAGTGTGAATTTTAAAGGCTAATATGCAAGTTATTGTCCTAAAAAAGGGTTTGAGGACCCGGGTCCTGCCCCAGGGTACATGTATTAATGCAAAATATTTAAAAACTGCTGTTTTTTCAGGAGCAGTGATTTTAATGATACTTAAAGTGAAAAAATAAAAGTGAAACATTCCTTTAAATATCATGCCTGGGGGGTGTCTATAGTATGCCTGTAAAGTGGCCTGTGTTTCCCGTGTTTAGAACTGTCCCTGCACAAAATGACATTTCTAAAGGAATAAAAGTCATTTAAAACTGTTTACGGCTTTAATGTAATGTCTGGTCCCGGCAATATGGATGAAAATCATTGAGAACAAAGGCATGGGTACCCCGCCCCCAAGCCCATTACCAGCCCCTTTGGGTCTTGTATGGACATTAAGGAGAACCGCGCACCCAAATTATAAAAAGGAAAGGCCTGAGGCCCCCAGGCCCTATATACTCAGAACAGCAGTATACAGGCGGTCCAAACAAGACAGGGACTGTGTAGGTTTGTTATTAAGTAGAATCTGTTTGTAATTTTTAACTGGTACATTTTTAAAGTGTCGCTCCAGCCCAAAAATCTATTTTTAAGTTTTGTAAAACATAGGGAAGGGTTATCACCCCTGTATAATTTGTTTTGCTGTCTGTGCGCACCTGTTCAGAAGATTTCACCTCACTTTCTGTCCCAATGACAATTGGATTGTTAAAATTTGTGTTTTTTTGTGAAACGAGGAACTCTTACAGGAGAGAATTTCCCTTCCTAGGGGTAGATTTCCTCTCACTTCCTGTTGTCTCCTTCTGTTTGAAAGTAGGAGTTGTTTGTAAGTTGGATGTTTGAAAGTAGGGGCCTGCCCTATATACTCAAAATATAAACGCAAAAATGTGGGCCTTGGGTGTTGGTGTTGCCACAACACTGTAATCCCTCACAGTTACTCTGGGTGGGCGCAGGAACGGGCCCTGCTGTGAAATATTAGATCAAGAATTGTAATTACATGCCTCTGTTGAACAGGGGCAGAAAAATTGGGCCTTAGGCACTGGTGCCACAACACTGCAATCCCTTACAGATACTCTAGTTGGGGCGCAGGAATGAGCCCTGCTGCAAAGTATTGCATCAAAAATTGGCCTGTGACCAATTATGGCTCTCTTCGCTGACGGCGCTGTGATTGGCCAAAGCATGCGGGTCATCGTGCATGCTTGGCCAATCTACAGCCAGCAATGCATTGCGATGACGCAGTGCATTATGGGCCGTGACACGCTGCTCTAATTTGGCACGAACGGACCATAATGTTCGATCTTCCTCTTGAAATCGAAGCTCATCCCTAGTGGTGAAGTATGGGGCAAGATTCCTCACCCTGCTGCCATTCCTCATTATATTTCTTAGAAAAAAAGAAGAAAAAAAAAACACATACAAAGACAATTAAGGTACGACCAATCTTTATTGGAGATAAATCTATAGAAGGAAATGATTGTCGGGCTTCGGAGAACATCGGAGATCAGTGACGGTTGTCCTAGGACTCCTCAAAGGCAGGGCCTTTTTACACTAAGCCTAAACCTTAAGATGATTCAGAGGAAGGCGAAAACCCCCCCGGCCAGATGGGCTCCAAGGGGGGGAAAAATTCCTTCCTGACCCCCTAAGGCGATCGGATTGTCCCTGAATCATCAGTCTAGGGTGCCCAGTTCATCACATATAGAGAAAAAAACCATACATAGAACCATACAGAACATATGTATTGCAGGTATGTATGCAATAAAACACACCTACCTGCTTGTTCACAATCATCTTTGGGGCTCATTCAGAATATATGCATTGAGCATCCGCACAGATCAGCGCCCCCACACTGATCAGTGCCTCCGCCCGCCGCACCGATTCCTTATGTTTTCTGTGCCCAGCCCCCTACAGGAGGACTGGTGGTACCCCGTTATTGGTGGCCCTGGTGGTGGTATGTAGACATGCTGTGTATGATGGTATGCATGGTGCTATATACGCAGGTATGTATGCAATAAAACACACTTGCATGCTTGTTTACAATCATATTTGGGGATCATTCAGAATGTATGCATTGAGCATCCGCACAGATCAGTGCCTCCCCCACTGATCAGTGCATCCGCCCGCCGCACAGATTCCTCATGTTTTCTGTGCCCAGCCCCCTACAGGAGGACTGGTGGTACCCCCTTATTGGTGGCCCTGATGGTGGTATGTATAGTGGTATGTTTGGTACTAGGTGGGCATGCTGAGTATGGTGGTATGTATGGCCCTATGTATACATTCTATGTATGGTTCTATGTATGGTGTAGGGAGATCATTGCCAGTGTGCCAAATTATCTCACTCAGTACTGCTTGTGTTACCGTCTCACACTGCTTGTGTTACCGTCTCTGGTGGAGTGGACACGTCCGGGTCGCACTCTGGTGGAGTGGACACGTCGTTGCATGCTGGAGGGGTCTCGATGTGAATGACACTTGGTTGATTTGTCATTTTTTCCAACTTTTTGGTTATTTTCTTGCCCAGCAGATTTGCACCCTGCTCATTTAAGTGCAGTCCATCCTTGTTGTAGAGAAAGTTACCAATTGAAAAGTCGGTCCAAGTCTCCATGAAGCCGAACCCCTCCTTCCTGCACCAGTTCTTCAGCCACCTGCTAAGCTCTCTAAGCTCCTGCTGCCTCCTTGGTGTGGCTCGAGGTACAGGCAGTATTTCTGAAAATACTGCCTTGGAGGTCCTTTTCTTTAGTATAGCCCCTAAGTCCCTGAAATCATTTTGTAGGGCGCTCCATTTTCTTCTAATGTTGTCATTGGTTCCAATATGTACTATGACAGCTGGGTCCTCCCCAGCCCCATCCAATAAGCCGTCAATGCAATCTACAATATTCCGAACCCGGGCGCCCGGTAAACAACATACTGTTTTGCGATAAGGGGATTGGTGACAGAATGCCTTCTGTATCCCTCCAATAACTGAATCCCCTACCACTAGTATGTGCCTATCCTGTCTTGTAACCTTGCCCCCATGTTCACTGGAGACGTTCCCTTGGCATTTTGGTGTAGTGGCCATGTCTTGGTCACACTCTGGTAGAGTGGCCACGTCTTGGTCGCACTCTAGTGGAGTGGACACATGTAGGTCAAAGTCTGGTGGAGTGGACACGTCTAGGTCGCACTCTGGTGGAGTGGACACGTCCGGGTCGCACTCTGGTGGAGTGGACACGTCCGGGTCGCACTCTGGTGGAGTGGCCACGTCTTGGGCGCACTCTGGTGGAGTGGCCACGTCTTGGGCGCACTCTGGTGGAGTGGCCACGTCCGGGGCGCACTCTGGTGGAGTGGCCACGTCCGGGGCGCACTCTGGTGGAGTGGCCACGTCCGGGGCGCACTCTGGTGGAGTGGCCACGTCCGGGGCGCACTCTGGTGGAGTGGCCACGTCCGGGTCGCACTCTGGTGGAGTGGCCACGTCCGGGTCGCACTCTGGTGGAGTGGCCACGTCCGGGTCGCACTCTGGTGGAGTGGCCACGTCCGGGGCGCACTCTGGTGGAGTGGCCACGTCCGGGTCGCACTCTGGTGGAGTGGCCACGTCCGGGGCGCACTCTGGTGGAGTGGCCACGTCCGGGTCGCACTCTGGTGGAGTGGCCACGTCCGGGTCGCACTCTGGTGGAGTGGCCACGTCCGGGTCGCACTCTGGTGGAGTGGCCACGTCCGGGTCGCACTCTGGTGGAGTGGACACGTCCTGGTCGCACTCTGGTGTGCAGTCAATACCGCGTACACCTACAATAAAAAAAGAGAGGAATTAGATTTAGCACCTTCACCTACATTTCATATATTTTTCTTTGTAGAACATCAAATTATGGAGAGAACAGATGAAAATGCTGGTGCCAGAGACCATGAATAAACTCTACAGGACAGGGACACAAGGAGGACTAATGTTGTACTTTGTATAAAAAGGCTGGTTGCCTGCCACTCATCACGACCCACTGGCTGGCAATAATGGCATGAAAAATCAGAGGGGCTGGTTGTACCCAGCCCGTAATCAGCCTGCCCATACATGGTTAGAATCTTGGCTGGTCCTTGCTTAGCCGGGTGAGATTGGAAGTGTCTATGGCCGGCTTTAGGAGCGCAGACACTTCTAATGACAGCACTTGGGGTAAAGGCATAGTGCATATTAAAATGCTGATGGATAATGAATTAGTGCGGTCTTATTTGTGTTGGTTTTGTCCGTCTGTCTGGCCTTGTTTACAAGGGTGATGAGGCCCATATAACATGAACGGGATGTTTCTACAACATCTGTATCTTCCAGGTGCTGCATGCAGGCAGTCCATTGACAATGAGTAGAACGCACAGCTGCACGCACGCAGCCACTTCTCCTAATATGACATGCACTGTCTGCATTCAGGGCCATTCGACCACACCCAGGACCGCTGCTAGAAATCAGCTTACATGACTGGGCCCCCTACCACCTATAAGAGCCAGGGCCTGAGCCTGCGCCCCCCCACATCACATTCAGCCAGCAGAGGAAAAGGAGGTGGTGTGCTCTGTGAAGAAATGAGGGGGTGACAACATTTTCCTAACAGTGTAAGGGGCATAAAACCTGCACAGCACACAGCCATCTCATATGTGTAGAAAATGCTGTCATGTTTAACCCCTTGCTTACCGGCCACTTAAACCCCCCTCCCCCTCCTATCCACACCAATCCTCAGCTTTCAGCGCTGTCGCACTTTGAGTGACAATTACACGGTCATACAACACTGTACCCAAATGACATTTGTATCATTTGTTCCCCCAAATAGAGATTTCCTTTGGTGGTATTTTATCTCCTCAGCGGTTTTTATTTTTTTAAATATAAAAAGACCGAATTAAAAACATATTCTTTTACATTTTTTTAAAATGTTATAACGGGTAATTTTTGTCTGTCATTGATGTACGCTGATGAGGTGGCACTGATGGGCACCGATGGGTGGCAGTGATGGGCACTGATCATTTACACTGATAGGCAGCACTTCTAGGTGTCAATGATTAGCACCACTGGTGGGCATTGATAGGTGGCACTGGTGGGCATTGATAGGTGGCACTGGTGGGCATTGAAAGGTGGCACTGGTAGGCATCAATAGGTGGCACTGGTGGGCACTGTTACTCTATAAATGAGGCATAATCGACTCTTCCTTTTCGGGGTCGATGTCCCTTTAAGATGAGCCGGTGATCGGCTTTGTTCTTCTCCTGTCAGCAGAGGAGAAAAAAAAACGATCACTGAGCTTTTGTTTACATCATGTGATGAGCCGTCATTGGCTGATAACTGATCACATGGTAAGGGGTGGGGATCGGCCCCGTACTCGGATCGGTGGTCACCCGAGTCTCAGTGACTCGGTGATCACGGCGCCCTCCGCAGGGAGTGTGCACAGGGGGATGTCATATGACGGCCTCCCGGGAATTCACATCCGCGCTGTGCCCGTCATTTGCCCACAGCGCGGATGTCAGGGGGTTAAACAGGTGGTGAGGAGGCAATATAACACCTTCTTGCCTCCTGTCAAATGCCCTCTGAAGAGCGACCTGAATGTGGATTGCTGTTCAGAGGGCACAACATGTTTAAATGAGCCCTAAGGCAGTTCAGACAATCCGTTATTTTTTGTCCATTCAGTAGGGAACAGGAGGGACTATTTCATGTTTTTTTTGGGGCACTGCTAAGTAATCTTCTGGTTTTCAACAAGTACAAAATCCCGGGGAGACGGTGCCAATAAGAGATCTATAACCGTCCATCTGCGTGTGTATGGACCTCCCAGTAGTGTGCAGACGTGGATTGTTGGGGATGAAAACAAAAGATTGACATACATGACTACAAAGGTGCAATCACAATGAGACCATCAAAGAGACAGCGGGGGAGGGATCTAGGTCCCATGTGGGATGGTCATGGGGGCGGCATTGTCCGCACTGCCCGTGGGGGGGCGGCATTGTCCGCACTGCCCGTGGGGGGGCGGCATTGTCCGCACTGCCCGTGGGGGGGCGGCATTGTCCGCACTGCCCGTGGGGGGGCGGCATTGTCCGCACTGCCCGTGGGGGGGCGGCATTGTCCGCACTGCCCATGGGGGGGCGGCATTGTCCGCACTGCCCATGAGGGGGCGGCATTGTCCGCACTGCCCATGGGGGGGTGGCATTGGGGGCACTGAATCAATTGGCACCTTCGTTTTGTTTTTCTTTTTTTGTGGGTTTACAACCACTTTTAATTTTGCTTATAAATGTGTGTTTATTAGGATTGTACAATAAGTACATGGGTTGTGTGTATGTCAGGGGTAGTGATGGCCGAACGGTTCGCCCGGCGGTCGTTTCGCGGCGAATTTCCGACTTTCGCCGTCCGCGGGTTCGAACGCCTTTTTCCGTCGTTCGCCCCGGCGGACTTACGTGTTTAATGTATACAAGAACTTTAACCTTTCGTGACACGTTTATCATGTGTTACAGGACAACCAATTGAGACATGACAGCTCATGGACACTTGGACATTCCCCCTAACCTATAAATACACCCGATCCGGTGGCCATTTTACATTCTTTCTTCTGTCACTGTAGGGAAAGGATCCTGTGTGGAGTAGGGACAGAGAAAACGCTAGCTATTTGGTACACAAAAGTTCTTTTCAGGACTGGTATAGGTGTTAGGTCAGCAGCCTGAGTTTCTTTTGTCAGTTTAGATAAAGGGACAGAGCGCTGTATGCTGCTATTTTAGGGACAGCTCAGCCAGATTAGTCTTTCTTCATCATCATCATCATCATCATCATTAGCTGTTACTATCAGGTCCACAAAAGAGCTGTTCCAGCTAATCGTTCCAGCCTACTCTTTTTTGCCAATTTGTATAGGGACAGGCAGGAAGCAGTGTGTCAGGCAGTGAGGATAATTTTAAAGACTTGCTGTTACTATTAGTTCCACAAAGGTTCTTTTCAGGACTGGTATCAGTGGTACGGTAATAGGCTTGTACACGTATAATATTCTTTCTTCCAAATATAGAAAGAATATTATACTTGACTGCTGCCCTTCTGCTGCAGTCTGCTAATCATTCACAACTCACTTGTTCCACAAAGCTCTTTATCAGGACTGGTAACTTGGTCTGTCTAGGGTGCTACGGTACATAGGCTTGGGTGCGGTACAGTCTGCTGTTCTGTAAGGACCGCTATCGGTCCACAATAGATAGGGTTGCCGTGCACTACTGCTGACCGCTGCCCTATACTGCAGCAGTCCTTCAGCGGTATAGGGACTGACGCACAGTCTGCTAAACACTAATACACAACCTGCTTGGTCCACAAAAGTTCTTATAAGGACTGGTAACTTGGTATAGGGTGCTACGGTACATAGGCCTGAGTGCGTTACAGTCTGCTGTTCTGTAAGGACCGCTATCGGTCCACAATACATAGGGTTGACGTGCACTACTGCTGACCGCTGCCCTATACTGCAGCAGTCCTTCAGCGGTATAGGGACTGACGCACAGTCTGCTAAACACTAATACACAACCTGCTTGGTCCACAAAAGTTCTTATAAGGACTGGTAACTTGGTATAGGGTGCTACGGTACATAGGCCTGAGTGCGTTACAGTCTGCTGTTCTGTAAGGACCGCTATCGGTCCACAATACATAGGGTTGACGTGCACTACTGCTGACCGCTGCCCTATACTGCAGCAGTCCTTCAGCGGTATAGGGACTGACGCACAGTCTGCTAAACACTAACACACAACCTGCTTGGTCCACAAAAGTTCTTATAAGGACTGGTAACTTGGTATAGGGTGCTACGGTACATAGGCCTGAGTGCAGTACAGTCTGCTGTTCTGTAAGGACTGCTATCGGTCCACAATACATAGGGTTGCCGTGCACTACTGCTGACCGCTGCCCTATACTGCAGCAGTCCTTCAGCGGTATAGGGACTGACGCACAGTCTGCTAAACACTAATACACAACCTGCTTGGTCCACAAAAGTTCTTATAAGGACTGGTAACTTGGTATAGGGTGCTACGGTACATAGGCCTGAGTGCAGTACAGTCTGCTGTTCTGTAAGGACCGCTATCGGTCCACAATACATAGGGTTGCCGTGCACTACTGCTGACCGCTGCCCTATACTGCAGCAGTCCTTCATTGGTATAGGGACTGACGTACAGTCTGCTAATCACTAACACACAACCTGCTTGGTCCACAAAAGTTCTTATAAGGACTGGTAACTTGGTATAGGGTGCTACGGTACATAGGCCTGAGTGCGTTACAGTCTGCTGTTCTGTAAGGACCGCTATCGGTCCACAATACATAGGGTTGCCGTGCACTACTGCTGACCGCTGCCCTATACTGCAGCAGTCCTTCAGCGGTATAGGGACTGACGCACAGTCTGCTAAACACTAACACACAACCTGCTTGGTCCACAAAAGTTTTTATAAGGACTGGTAACTTGGTATAGGGTGCTACGGTACATAGGCCTGAGTGCAGTACAGTCTGCTGTTCTGTAAGGACCGCTATCGGTCCACAATACATAGGGTTGCCGTGCACTACTGCTGACCGCTGCCCTATACTGCAGCAGTCCTTCATTGGTATAGGGACTGACGTACAGTCTGCTAATCACTAACACACAACCTGCTTGGTCCACAAAAGTTCTTATAAGGACTGGTAACTTGGTATAGGGTGCTACGGTACATAGGCCTGAGTGCAGTACAGTCTGCTGTTCTGTAAGGACCGCTATCGGTCCACAATACATAGGGTTGCCGTGCACTACTGCTGACCGCTGCCCTATACTGCAGCAGTCCTTCATTGGTATAGGGACTGACGTACAGTCTGCTAATCACTAACACACAACCTGCTTGGTCCACAAAAGTTCTTATAAGGACTGGTAACTTGGTATAGGGTGCTACGGTACATAGGCCTGAGTGCAGTACAGTCTGCTGTTCTGTAAGGACCGCTATCGGTCCACAATACATAGGGTTGCCGTGCACTACTGCTGACCGCTGCCCTATACTGCAGCAGTCCTTCATTGGTATAGGGACTGACGTACAGTCTGCTAATCACTAACACACAACCTGCTTGGTCCACAAAAGTTCTTATAAGTACTGGTAACTTGGTATAGGGTGCTACGGTACATAGGCCTGAGTGCAGTACAGTCTGCTGTTCTGTAAGGACCGCTATCGGTCCACAATACATAGGGTTGCCGTGCACTACTGCTGACCGCTGCCCTATACTGCAGCAGTCCTTCATTGGTATAGGGACTGACGTACAGTCTGCTAATCACTAACACACAACCTGCTTGGTCCACAAAAGTTCTTATAAGGACTGGTAACTTGGTATAGGGTGCTACGGTACATAGGCCTGAGTGCAGTACAGTCTGCTGTTCTGTAAGGACCGCTATCGGTCCACAATACATAGGGTTGCCGTGCACTACTGCTGACCGCTGCCCTATACTGCAGCAGTCCTTCATTGGTATAGGGACTGACGTACAGTCTGCTAATCACTAACACACAACCTGCTTGGTCCACAAAAGTTCTTATAAGGACTGGTAACTTGGTATAGGGTGCTACGGTACATAGGCCTGAGTGCGTTACAGTCTGCTGTTCTGTAAGGACCGCTATCGGTCCACAATACATAGGGTTGCCGTGCACTACTGCTGACCGCTGCCCTATACTGCAGCAGTCCTTCAGCGGTATAGGGACTGACGCACAGTCTGCTAAACACTAACACACAACCTGCTTGGTCCACAAAAGTTTTTATAAGGACTGGTAACTTGGTATAGGGTGCTACGGTACATAGGCCTGAGTGCAGTACAGTCTGCTGTTCTGTAAGGACCGCTATCGGTCCACAATACATAGGGTTGCCGTGCACTACTGCTGACCGCTGCCCTATACTGCAGCAGTCCTTCATTGGTATAGGGACTGACGTACAGTCTGCTAATCACTAACACACAACCTGCTTGGTCCACAAAAGTTCTTATAAGGACTGGTAACTTGGTATAGGGTGCTACGGTACATAGGCCTGAGTGCAGTACAGTCTGCTGTTCTGTAAGGACCGCTATCGGTCCACAATACATAGGGTTGCCGTGCACTACTGCTGACCGCTGCCCTATACTGCAGCAGTCCTTCATTGGTATAGGGACTGACGTACAGTCTGCTAATCACTAACACACAACCTGCTTGGTCCACAAAAGTTCTTATAAGGACTGGTAACTTGGTATAGGGTGCTACGGTACATAGGCCTGAGTGCAGTACAGTCTGCTGTTCTGTAAGGACCGCTATCGGTCCACAATACATAGGGTTGCCGTGCACTACTGCTGACCGCTGCCCTATACTGCAGCAGTCCTTCATTGGTATAGGGACTGACGTACAGTCTGCTAATCACTAACACACAACCTGCTTGGTCCACAAAAGTTTTTATAAGGACTGGTAACTTGGTATAGGGTGCTACGGTACATAGGCCTGAGTGCAGTACAGTCTGCTGTTCTGTAAGGACCGCTATCGGTCCACAATACATAGGGTTGACGTGCACTACTGCTGACCGCTGCCCTATACTGCAGCAGTCCTTCAGCGGTATAGGGACTAAGAGTTTTGTCACAGGGTGATTTAAAAAATGACAGGCAGAGGAAGAGGCAGGCCCTTCCGCAGGGGTGGTAGGGGTAGGGCAGGAGCAACAGCCTTGAGCCAAAGTGGGAAGTTGCAGAAGGTGCGTTCAATTACTTTAAAGGACGCACCAGACTTGGTTGAGTGGCTCACTCAGCCTTATTCTTCTGCACCCTCCTCATCCTCTCGATCTGCACCCTCTTCTTCACTCTCTGCTATGTGCACCCCCAAAGACACTACCACCAACAACACCACCACCACCACATACCTTCCGCTTGAGTGCAAATGGGGGCCTTCATGCTCCAGTGTTTTAATAGGGACCCCCGTATAAAAAGCATGAGGGTCAAGGACCAGTACTGGGTGGCAACGTACTTAGATCCCCGGTACAAACACAAAATGGCGGAAATGTTACCGCCGTCGCAGAGGGCTGTCAGAATGCAGCACTTCCAGGCCTTGCTTCGAGAAATGCTGCATTCTGCTTTTGCGTGCGCTGGCAGAGGAGCAATTCCCACTCCCAGAGAAGGATTTGCGGGTACCAATCCAACAGCGCCTGCAAGAAGAGGCCGGTTTGAAGATGTGTTGGTGACT
This sequence comes from Lithobates pipiens, assembly GCF_037356315.1. NCBI lineage: Eukaryota > Metazoa > Chordata > Amphibia > Anura > Ranidae > Lithobates > Lithobates pipiens. The sequence continues at coordinate 204,049 of NW_027507714.1, read as the reverse complement.
TCGGATATGAGGTCATTCTTTCAGCCGACCCATCGACAGGTGTCATCCGGATCCAGCATCAGGGAACGCCTAGACCGTCAGGTGTCCGACTACATTGGGTTAACGGCCGATGTGGACGCTCTGAGGAGTGATGAACCCCTAGACTACTGGGTGGGCAGGCTTGACCTCTGGCCAGAGCTTGCCCAATTTGCAATCGAACTGTTGGCTTGCCCCTCATCCAGTGTCCTGTCCGAAAGGACGTTCAGCGCAGCAGGGGGGATTGTGACCGATAAGCGTACTCGCCTAGCTCACGACAGTGTTAACTACCTCACATTTCTAAAAATGAATGAGGCATGGATCTCGGAGGAATTCAACACATGTGATCAGTAGACCATGTATATGTCTATAAACAATTTTTGGAATCAAGCACACAGACCTTCTTAATTCATTTGGCTCACTTCCCTGACCCAAAAAAGCACACCGTACTATATGCCCCTACCCTCCTCTTTGAAGAGGTTGAGCGGTGTCATATTTCTACTGGGGCTGCTTATTATGAGGGGTTCCCACCATCCCTGTGCTGTGCTGACTTCCTCCTGGGTGTTCTTATTATGAGGGGCTCCCACCATCCCTGTGCTGTGCTGACTTCCTCCTGGGGGTTCTTATTATGAGGGGCTCCCACCATCCCTGTGCTGTGCTGACTTCCTCCTGGGGGTTCTTATTATGAGGGGATCACACCATCCCTGTGCTGTGCTGACTTCCTCCTGGGGCTGCTTACGGTGCTGCTGTCAGCGCTGTATGTCACGGAGCTGCTGTCAGCGCTGTATGTCACGGAGCTGCTGTCAGCGCTGTATGTCACGGAGCTGCTGTCAGCGCTGTATGTCACGGAGCTGCTGTCAGCGCTGTATGTCACGGAGCTGCTGTCAGCGCTGTATGTCACGGAGCTGCTGTCAGCGCTGTATGTCACGGAGCTGCTGTCAGCGCTGTATGTCACGGTGCTGCTGTCAGCGCTGTATGTCACGGAGCTGCTGTCAGCGCTGTATGTCACGGAGCTGCTGTCAGTGCTGTATGTCACGGAGCTGCTGTCAGCGCTGTATGTCACGGAGCTGCTGTCAGCGCTGTATGTCACGGAGCTGCTGTCAGCGCTGTATGTCACGGTGCTGCTGTCAGCGCTGTATGTCACGGAGCTGCTGTCAGCGCTGTATGTCACGGAGCTGCTGTCAGTGCTGTATGTCACGGAGCTGCTGTCAGCGCTGTATGTCACGGAGCTGCTGTCAGCGCTGTATGTCACGGAGCTGCTGTCAGCGCTGTATGTCACGGTGCTGCTGTCAGCGCTGTATGTCACGGAGCTGCTGTCAGCGCTGTATGTCACGGAGCTGCTGTCAGCGCTGTATGTCACGGAGCTGCTGTCAGCGCTGTATGTCACGGAGCTGCTGTCAGCGCTGTATGTCACGGAGCTGCTGTCAGCGCTGTATGTCACGGTGCTGATGTCAGTGCTCTGTATTACGGTGCTGCTGTCAGTGCTCTGTATCTCCTGCACCCTCTTGTTTGCCTACCCTGGTCCCTGACCTTCCCTCTCCTCCATTGCCTTCATTAGCTCCATAGTCCTGAATTGTCAGAACAATTTCCCAAATAAAAAAAAAATGCTTGTAGTTATCGATCCCAAATTCACCTCATACATGTATTATGCTATTGTCCAGGTGGTGGGACTACGTGCTACCCCCTAATAATTACCCCGTGGCCGCAAATTCGACCTAAAGGTTTGCGAAATTCGCCTCCCATTGAAGTCAATGGAGCCCGCGGCGAACGGTCGTTTTCGCGAACGTTTGTGTCCGTTCGCGTTTCGCGTTCGCGAAACGTCCCGTCGGAAGTTCGTCCATCACTAGTCAGGGGTTGACAAATTTGCTTTGAATTTAGGAGCCAGTTTTTTTTTTTTTTTAGAGTGGTATGGATTGTCAGCTCCCGGGGTAAGGCCACTCATTTACACCCCCTATCCCTAACTCACAATGGAGCACCCAGTCAATAACTCCATTGAAACGCTGTTACATCAGAGTTATGGGCTGACCAGAAAGAGAGTAAGGCTGGCAACAGATGGAACTGGCTGGCACTGGCAGGCACGTGGAACTGCTAGATGGCACCGGCAGGTGACACTGGTTGGCATTGGTAGGTGACACTGGTTTGGAACTGGCAGGTGGTACTGGCGGTGGCACTGATTGGCAGGTGACACTGGTTTGGAAGTGGCAGGTGGCCCTGGTTGGCGGTGGCACTAGTTGTCACTGGCAGATGGCACTGATTGGTGGTGGCACTGTTTGGTGTTGGCAGGTGGCACTGGTTGGCGGTGGCACTAGTTGGCACTGAATGGCAGTGGCACTGATTGGTAGTGGCAGGTGGCACTGCAGGCACGTGGAACTGCCAGATGGCATTGGCAGGTGACACTGGTTGGCATTGGCAGGTGACACTGGTTTGGAACTGGTAGGTGGCACTGATTGGCGGTGGCACTGGTTGGTGGTTGCAGGTGGTATTGATTGGCGGTGGCACTGGTTCGTGGTGGCAGGTGGCACTGATTGGTGGTGGCACTGGTTGGCACTGATTGGCGGTGGCACTGGCAGATGCCACTGGTTGGCGCTGGTAGGTGGCACACGGAGCTCTCTGTTACTGAAATGTAACAGAGGAGCTGTCAGAATTGAGCTTAAAGCGGAGCAACACCCTAAAGTGGACCTTCCGCTCATTGGAACCCTCCCCCTCCGGTGCCACAATTGGCACCATTCAGGGGGGAGGGGGGTGCAGATACGTGTACAGTACAGGTATCTGCACCCACTTCCAGCGTAGATCCTGCAGAAGCTACGCCCCTTTCCGCAGAATCCACGCCCCTTTCTGAAGGTCCCCCGCTGCCTGCTGGGAAACACATGGATCCCAGAGACAGCGGGGACCATCCTTATTGCACAGCGCGACTCGCGCATGCGCAGTAGGGAACCGGGAAATGAAGCCGAAAGGCTCCACTTCCTGATTCCCATACCCAAGATGGCGGCGGCAGCACCCGAGAGACGACCGAGAGATCGGCTTCGGGTGCCGACATCGCGGGCGCGCTGGGCGGGTAAGTGTCATTATTTTAAAAGTCAGCAGCTGCAGTATTTGTAGCTGCTGGCTTTTAAAAAAAAACGGCGGGCTCCCGGCGGACTCCCGCTTTAATGTCGGAATGGGCGGGACCCGGCCGGGGTGTGAAGCTGACAAGTAACAGAGAGGCGGTGTAGTGTCATATTTTGCTCCCCATCATAGAATGCTCCGGAAGTGACGCTGCGGCCAGAAATTTAGCACTGCGCATGTGCCATGCGTTCCAAACACTTGCGCCATGCGTTCCAAATGATTTGCGACAATGCAGACCAGTGAAACCGTCAGATAATGTCAGAGAAGTGAGGGGAGGTAATCCCCTCCCTGAGCCACAGTTACCCGCTCTCTCTCTCCACCGCTCTCCACTCTGTCTAAAGTTAATGTCACGATTACCTCCCCTCACTCCCGTGACATTATCTGACGGTTTCACTGAACTACATTGTCGTAAATCCTCTGGAACGCATGGTGCAAACATTTGGAGCGCATCGCGCATGCGCAGTGCAAAATTTCTGGCAACAACGTCCCTTCCGGAGCGTTCTATGATGGGGAGCAAAATATGACACTACAGCGGATATGTTGGGGTGGGCGGGACCTGGCCGGGGTAGGGCGGGACTCAGCAGCTATCAAACACCGGCCAACGATTGGGCTGCTTAAGAAAAGAGGCGCGGCCACATACACGTAGCGGCCCGCCCAGATTAAATTGGCTGGTGTTTGATAGCTGCCGGGTCCCGCCCACCCCGGCCGGAGGAGGGAGGAGGACGGCAGTCAGTGTTAATGCTCTGCATGTCTGGGGCATCAATAGTGAGCGGGCTGGTGGCAGCTTAGGCGCCAGGTTGTGATTTCTGGTGGCATTGGCGACCCGGCGCCTGGGGTTTGTGGAGCCCTGGTGTATGTCGTGTTGATTGTAACTAAAAAATGTAATAAAAAAGGACTTGATTTAAAAAATATTAAAAAAACATATGTACCTATGGGAATGTGACCCTAAAAGAAATTTGGGGGAAAAAAATTTTTTTTTTTTAAAATAAAAAAATTATGAAAAAAAAAATCTTTGAAAAAAAATTGTGAAAATTAAAAAAAAAAAAAAAAATCTTTGAAAAAAAAACACTTACCAATCTCAGTGTCTGTATTCCGGCGATGTCTATTGACTTTACCGAAACATCCAACGACGGCTCTGAAACAGCCGCGCACAAACGCTCGGGTCCTCTTCAGCTCGGAGGGCTTTTTGGTTGGGGTATCTGCAAGCTGTTCATTAATACCTCCTACCATGGCCCTTCCTTTGCTGGGTTTCTCTTTGATGTTTTTCAGAGAAAGAATCTGATTACATTTAAATCGGTTCATTATTAAGAATAAAGAAACTCGCTTTAAATGTATGAGAATAGATATTGCAATGAAATTGAATTGACCGAAATCAAATCCAATAATATCACAAGGTATCTCTCAGGACAGCAGAAGCCAACCTCACTGCTCAGAGATCAGTCAGCTTCTGATGACTTCTGTGCCAGCATCTGAATATATAGGGGGGACTCAGCCTAAGGCTCAGCCAATGAAATCACAGTGACTTTGGCTCAGCCAATCACAGTGATTTTTGGCTCAGCCAATCACAGTGACTTTGGCTCAGCCAATCACAGTGACTTTGGCTCAGCCAATGAAATCATGTGCTTTTTTTTTTTAATTAACTGACAATTCGGGCCGGCAGTTGACGCATGCGCAGTTTGATCGGGATTTTTGCGGCATCTTCCGCGCATGCGTAAACTTCCGGGCCGATCGGGATTTTTTTCGGCATCTTCCGCGCATGCGTCAACTTCCGGGCCGATCGGGATTTTTTTTTGCGGCATCTTCCGCGCATGCGTCAACTTCCATCCCGGAAGTTGACGCATGCGCAGTGTGATCGGAATTTTTGTGGCATTCTCGCACATTCGTCAACTTCCGGGTTGAAGGGCGCCGAATATGTCGTTACAGATGAAGAATAAATCTACAGGAAAATGGCGGCTGAGGGTGACAGGAATAGTGATGGACGAACTTCCGACGGGACGTTTCGCGAACGCGAAACGCGAACGGACACAAACGTTCGCGAAAACGACCGTTCGCCGCGGGCTCCATTGACTTCAATGGGAGGCGAATTTCGCAAACCTTTAGGTCGAATTTGCGGCCACGGGGTAATTATTAGGGGGTAGCACGTAGTCCCACCACCTGGACAATAGCATAATACATGTATGAGGTGAATTTGGGATCGATAACTACAAGCATTTTTTTTTTATTTGGGAAATTGTTCTGACAATTCAGGACTATGGAGCTAATGAAGGCAATGGAGGAGAGGGAAGGTCAGGGACCAGGGTAGGCAAACAAGAGGGTGCAGGAGATACAGAGCACTGACAGCAGCACCGTAATACAGAGCACTGACATCAGCACCGTGACATACAGCGCTGACAGCAGCTCCGTGACATACAGCGCTGACAGCAGCTCCGTGACATACAGCGCTGACAGCAGCTCCGTGACATACAGCGCTGACAGCAGCTCCGTGACATACAGCGCTGACAGCAGCTCCGTGACATACAGCGCTGACAGCAGCACCGTGACATACAGCGCTGACAGCAGCTCCGTGACATACAGCGCTGACAGCAGCTCCGTGACATACAGCGCTGACAGCAGCTCCGTGACATACAGCACTGACAGCAGCTCCGTGACATACAGCGCTGACAGCAGCTCCGTGACATACAGCGCTGACAGCAGCACCGTGACATACAGCGCTGACAGCAGCTCCGTGACATACAGCGCTGACAGCAGCTCCGTGACATACAGCGCTGACAGCAGCTCCGTGACATACAGCGCTGACAGCAGCTCCGTGACATACAGCGCTGACAGCAGCTCCGTGACATACAGCGCTGACAGCAGCTCCGTGACATACAGCGCTGACAGCAGCTCCGTGACATACAGCGCTGACAGCAGCTCCGTGACATACAGCGCTGACAGCAGCTCCGTGACATACAGCGCTGACAGCAGCTCCGTGACATACAGCGCTGACAGCAGCTCCGTGACATACAGCGCTGACAGCAGCACCGTAAGCAGCCCCAGGAGGAAGTCAGCACAGCACAGGGATGGTGTGATCCCCTCATAATAAGAACCCCCAGGAGGAAGTCAGCACAGCACAGGGATGGTGGGAGCCCCTCATAATAAGAACACCCAGGAGGAAGTCAGCACAGCACAGGGATGGTGGGAACCCCTCATAATAAGCAGCCCCAGTAGAAATATGACACCGCTCAACCTCTTCAAAGAGGAGGGTAGGGGCATATAGTACGGTGTGCTTTTTTGGGTCAGGGAAGTGAGCCAAATGAATTAAGAAGGTCTGTGTGCTTGATTCCAAAAATTGTTTATAGACATATACATGGTCTACTGATCACATGTGTTGAATTCCTCCGAGATCCATGCCTCATTCATTTTTAGAAATGTGAGGTAGTTAACACTGTGGTGAGCTAGGCGAGTACGCTTATCGGTCACAATCCCCCCTGCTGCGCTGAACGTCCTTTCGGACAGGACACTGGATGAGGGGCAAGCCAACAGTTCGATTGCAAATTGGGCAAGCTCTGGCCAGAGGTCAAGCCTGCCCACCCAGTAGTCTAGGGGTTCATCACTCCTCAGAGCGTCCACATCGGCCGTTAACCCAATGTAGTCGGACACCTGACGGTCTAGGCGTTCCCTGATGCTGGATCCGGATGACACCTGTCGATGGGTCGGCTGAAAGAATGACCTCATATCCGAAGTCACCAACACATCTTCAAACCGGCCTCTTCTTGCAGGCGCTGTTGGATTGGTACCCGCAAATCCTTCTCTGGGAGTGGGAATTGCTCCTCTGCCAGCGCACGCAAAAGCAGAATGCAGCATTTCTCGAAGCAAGGCCTGGAAGTGCTGCATTCTGACAGCCCTCTGCGACGGCGGTAACATTTCCGCCATTTTGTGTTTGTACCGGGGGTCTAAGTACGTTGCCACCCAGTACTGGTCCTTGACCCTCATGCTTTTTATACGGGGGTCCCTATTAAAACACTGGAGCATGAAGGCCCCCATTTGCACTAAAGTGGAAGCGGTGTGGTGGCCTGGCTCCTGCTCATCATCCAGGATAATGTCGTCCTCTTCATTCTCCTCTCCCCATCCTCGCACAACAGGGATCCCAGAAAGGTTTAAAGCATGCTCTTCTTGCTCCTGCTCATCCGCCCCGGCACCATCCTCCTCTGACTCCTCATCAGACTCCTGTTGTTGACTTGTCTCAGATAGAGTAGCCCCCCCTGGGAATTCATCCAGCATTGCGACTTCCTCATCTTCCCGCTCCTGCTCCTCCACAGCCTGATCAATGACACGACGCAATGCACGCTCCAGAAAGAAGGCATAAGGTACCATGTCACTGATGGCGCCATGGCTGCGACTGACCAGTTTGGTGATCTCCTCAAATGGCCGCAGAAGTCTGCATGTGTCGCGCATGAGCAGCCACTGGCGCGGTGAAAAAAAACCCAGCTCCCCAGAACCGTTTCTTTCGCAGAGTTCATACAGGTAGACGTTAACTGCACGTTTCTGCTGGAGCAGCCTATCAAGCATATAGAAGGTTGAGTTCCATCGCGTCGGGCAATCGCAAATAAGACGTCTGACCGGCAGATGGTGTCGCCGCTGAATGTCAGCAAGGCGAGCCATGGCCGTGTAAGATCTTCTGAAATGGGCCGAGATTTTCCTTGCCTGCCGCAAGATGTCCTGGACCCCAGGGTATTTGACAAGGAATCGCTGCACGACCAAGTTTAAGACGTGTGCCATGCACGGCACGTGCGTGATTTTGCCCTGTTTCAATGCGCTAAGCAGATTGGCACCGTTGTCACACACCACTTTACCAACTGTCAAATTGAGCGGTGTTAGCCACTCATCTGCCTGTGAACGCAAAGCTGAAAGGAGTGCCGGGCCAGTGTGGCTCTTTGCTTCCAGGCACAACAGACGCAGCACGGCATGGCAACGTCTCACCTGGCATGTGGAATAGGTTCTGGGGAGCTTGGGCGGTGCAGTGGAAGAGACGCTAGCAGCGGAAAAGGAGGAGGCAGCTGAGGAGGAGAGGGAGGAGGATGGAGTAGGAGGAGGAGAAGAAGAGTCAGGCCTGCATGCAATCCGTGGCGGTAAAACCAAATCTACACGGGTGCCACGGGTTACATGCTTGACGGCCGTCAGAAGGTTCACCCAGTGGGCAGTAAAACTGATATACCTTCCCTGCCCGTGTTTGCTAGACCACGTGTCTGTGGTCAGATGTATCTTGGCACCGACACTGTGTGCCAGAGATACATTCACTTGCCGCTGAACATGGCCATATAGCTCTGGGATGCCCTTCTCTGAGAAATACTTCCTTCCTGGGACCTTCCATTGTGGTGTTCCAATGGCCACAAATTTGCGAAAGGCCTCCGAGTCCACCAGTTTATATGGCAGTAGTTGGCGGGCTATGAGTTCTGACAAGCCAGCCGCCAACCGTTGGGCAAGAGGGTTATCCGGCGTCATCATTTTTTTACGCTCAAACATTAGGCCCACGGAAGCCTGCCTTTTTGCAGAAAAATGTGAGCTTGGCGTGATGGAAGGTGGAGTGGAGGACAATTGTGAGGAGAGAGGAGAAGGAGAAGTAGAAGACGAGGCTGGACGGTGAGAGCCTGCAGTGTGGCTTTGTGTGTTCCGTTGCTCCCACTGGGCTCGGTGATGGCTGCTCATGTGCCTTCTTAAGGCGGTCGTCCCTAGGTGAGTATTGGGCTTACCGCGACTAACGCGTTGACTGCAAAGATTGCAGATGGCAACGCTATTGTCAGCAGCGGACACGTTAAAAAAAGCCCACACTGCGGAGCCATGTGCCGGTGTCCTGGGAGCGCCAGATGTGACCGTACATGGTCGATGACTCGCTCCTGATACATTTGCAGTCTGCTTTGTCCCTGCTGTGCAATGTAAGTCATTGCTGCTTCTCCTCCCTATCTGCTGGTCCATATCTCCCTCTGAACTCCCCTCCTCTTCCTCTCTTGTGGGCACCCACGTGACATCACTAGACACGTCATCATCAACGTCACCTTCCCCACCGCTATAAGTAGAGTAGGCAGCAACACCGGGGACCAACCTCCTCCTTGGGCTGATCTGGGTACTGGCGTCAGACTGCTGAGTAGCGCTTGTTGCTACCTCCTCTTCCTGATCCAATACCAAGAGTGGCTGCGCATCAGAAATGTCCTCTTGATATGGATCGGAAAATAATTCCAGTGACTCAAGCGGAAGGTATGTGGTGGTGGTGGTGGTGGTCGTGTTGTTGGTGGTAGTGTCTTTGGGGGTGCACATAGCAGAGAGTGAAGAAGAGGGTGCAGATCGAGAGGATGAGGAGGGTGCAGAAGAGTAAGGCTGAGCGAGCCACTCAACCAAGTCTGGTGCATCCTTTAAAGTAATTGAACGCACCTTCTGCAACTTCCCACTTTGGCTCAAGCCTGTTGCTCCTGCCCTACCCCTACCACCCCTGCGGAAGGGCCTGCCTCTTCCTCTGCATGTCATTTTTTAAATGACCCTGTGACAAAACTCTTAGTCCCTATACCGCTGAAGGACTGCTGCAGTATAGGTGAGCGGTCAGCAGTGGTGCACGTCAACCCTATCTATTGTGGACCTATAGCGGTCCTTACAGAACAGCAGACTGTACCGCACTCAAGCCTATGTACCGTAGCACCCTATACCAAGTTACCAGTCCTTATAAGAACTTTTGTGGACCAAGCAGGTTGTGTATTAGTGTTTAGCAGACTGTACGTCAGTCCCTATACCGCTGAAGGACTGCTGCAGTATAGGGCAGCGGTCAGCAGTGGTGCACGTCAACCCTATCTATTGTGGACCGATAGCGGTCCTTACAGAACAGCAGACTGTACCGCACTCAAGCCTATGTACCGTAGCACCCTATACCAAGTTACCAGTCCTTATAAGAACTTTTGTGGAACAAGCAGGTTGTGTGTTAGTGATTAGCAGACTGTACGTCAGTCCCTATACCGCTGAAGGACTGCTGCAGTATAGGGCAGCGGTCAGCAGTGGTGCACGTCAACCCTATCTATTGTGGACCGATAGCGGTCCTTACAGAACAGCAGACTGTACCGCACTCAAGCCTATGTACCGTAGCACCCTATACCAAGTTACCAGTCCTTATAAGAACTTTTGTGGACCAAGCAGGTTGTGTATTAGTGTTTAGCAGACTGTACGTCAGTCCCTATACCGCTGAAGGACTGCTGCAGTATAGGGCAGCGGTCAGCAGTAGTGCACGGCAACCCTATGTATTGTGGACCGATAGCGGTCCTTACAGAACAGCAGACTGTAACGCACTCAGGCCTATGTACCGTAGCACCCTATACCAAGTTACCAGTCCTTATAAGAACTTTTGTGGACCAAGCAGGTTGTGTGTTAGTGATTAGCAGACTGTACGTCAGTCCCTATACCAATGAAGGACTGCTGCAGTATAGGGCAGCGGTCAGCAGTAGTGCACGGCAACCCTATGTATTGTGGACCGATAGCGGTCCTTACAGAACAGCAGACTGTAACGCACTCAGGCCTATGTACCGTAGCACCCTATACCAAGTTACCAGTCCTTATAAGAACTTTTGTGGACCAAGCAGGTTGTGTGTTAGTGATTAGCAGACTGTACGTCAGTCCCTATACCAATGAAGGACTGCTGCAGTATAGGGCAGCGGTCAGCAGTAGTGCACGGCAACCCTATGTATTGTGGACCGATAGCGGTCCTTACAGAACAGCAGACTGTACTGCACTCAGGCCTATGTACCGTAGCACCCTATACCAAGTTACCAGTCCTTATAAAAACTTTTGTGGACCAAGCAGGTTGTGTGTTAGTGTTTAGCAGACTGTGCGTCAGTCCCTATACCGCTGAAGGACTGCTGCAGTATAGGGCAGCGGTCAGCAGTAGTGCACGGCAACCCTATGTATTGTGGACCGATAGCGGTCCTTACAGAACAGCAGACTGTAACGCACTCAGGCCTATGTACCGTAGCACCCTATACCAAGTTACCAGTCCTTATAAGAACTTTTGTGGACCAAGCAGGTTGTGTGTTAGTGATTAGCAGACTGTACGTCAGTCCCTATACCAATGAAGGACTGCTGCAGTATAGGGCAGCGGTCAGCAGTAGTGCACGGCAACCCTATGTATTGTGGACCGATAGCGGTCCTTACAGAACAGCAGACTGTACTGCACTCAGGCCTATGTACCGTAGCACCCTATACCAAGTTACCAGTCCTTATAAGAACTTTTGTGGACCAAGCAGGTTGTGTGTTAGTGATTAGCAGACTGTACGTCAGTCCCTATACCAATGAAGGACTGCTGCAGTATAGGGCAGCGGTCAGCAGTAGTGCACGGCAACCCTATGTATTGTGGACCGATAGCGGTCCTTACAGAACAGCAGACTGTACTGCACTCAGGCCTATGTACCGTAGCACCCTATACCAAGTTACCAGTCCTTATAAGAACTTTTGTGGACCAAGCAGGTTGTGTATTAGTGTTTAGCAGACTGTGCGTCAGTCCCTATACCGCTGAAGGACTGCTGCAGTATAGGGCAGCGGTCAGCAGTAGTGCACGGCAACCCTATGTATTGTGGACCGATAGCGGTCCTTACAGAACAGCAGACTGTACCGCACCCAAGCCTATGTACCGTAGCACCCTAGACAGACCAAGTTACCAGTCCTGATAAAGAGCTTTGTGGAACAAGTGAGTTGTGAATGATTAGCAGACTGCAGCAGAAGGGCAGCAGTCAAGTATAATATTCTTTCTATATTTGGAAGAAAGAATATTATACGTGTACAAGCCTATTACCGTACCACTGATACCAGTCCTGAAAAGAACCTTTGTGGAACTAATAGTAACAGCAAGTCTTTAAAATTATCCTCACTGCCTGACACACTGCTTCCTGCCTGTCCCTATACAAATTGGCAAAAAAGAGTAGGCTGGAACGATTAGCTGGAACAGCTCTTTTGTGGACCTGATAGTAACAGCTAATGATGATGATGATGATGATGATGAAGAAAGACTAATCTGGCTGAGCTGTCCCTAAAATAGCAGCATACAGCGCTCTGTCCCTTTATCTAAACTGACAAAAGAAACTCAGGCTGCTGACCTAACACCTATACCAGTCCTGAAAAGAACTTTTGTGTACCAAATAGCTAGCGTTTTCTCTGTCCCTACTCCACACAGGATCCTTTCCCTACAGTGACAGAAGAAAGAATGTAAAATGGCCACCGGATCGGGTGTATTTATAGGTTAGGGGGAATGTCCAAGTGTCCATGAGCTGTCATGTCTCAATTGGTTGTCCTGTAACACATGATAAACGTGTCACGAAAGGTTAAAGTTCTTGTATACATTAAACACGTAAGTCCGCCGGGGCGAACGACGGAAAAAGGCGTTCGAACCCGCGGACGGCGAAAGTCGGAAATTCGCCGCGAAACGACCGCCGGGCGAACCGTTCGGCCATCACTAGACAGGAAGTTCCGGTCGGTGATGTATTTCCGGTGGAGGTGAGATCCTGGAAGTGGTATGGGAGGTGATCGGAGAGGGGGGAGGGTAGACATGTCTCCTCCATAGACCGTCACCTCGTACAATCTTCTCTTTACGATGATCTGACGTTAGGGTTAGGGTTAGGGGTTAGGGTTAGGGTTAGGGTTAGGG